>NC_062220.1:129869535-130169535 GCF_902686445.1 Sciurus carolinensis
GGAGAAAGAGACTCTGAGGGAGCAGGTAAACAAAAGGAAAAGAGAGCAAGACAAGTAAAGCAATAAAAACTTAAAATTTTTCAATAAGGAGAAAAAAGAAATCTACAGTATAACACTTGTATAGTAATGAAACCTCTCTGTCTTCAGTCTCCTGATATATGAGAGGTACCTGACAATGAGCTTCAAGTCTCCAGCAGGCATCTCAGGATGGGATTTGCCCCACCTAAAGATCGGAGGTATGGCTTCCAGGATTATTCAAGATGGCCACTCTGGCTTCCAAATGTGTTGGCAAGTGAGGAGCTGCAGCTCAGGGTGTGGATGTGGTCAGCTGGAGGTTCTGGAGGTGGGATATGGTTGGTCAGGCAGAGGTTCTGGAGGTTGGGTGTGTTTGGTGTGGTTGCACGATCCTGGAGGCGAGGTGCAATCAGTCAGTCTGGTGCCTCGGTTATAGGGTGCAGTCAGTCAGTCTGGGGGTCCTGGCGGCAGGGAGCAGTCAGTTGATGTGAGGGCCCTAGAGGCAGGGAGTGATCGGTCAGGCTGAGGGATCCTGGAGACGAGGCTTAGTCAGTCTGGCCAGGGGTCCTACAGGACCTGGCTGTTGTCTTAAAATGGCAGCAGCCACGTGTAATCAAACCTACAGGTACTGTAACAGTGAACTTCCAGGCAACAGCAGGCAGCTGGCGCTCCACTGGCGGTCGGTGATCAGTTTGCTGACTATTGTTGGATGATCGGGAGGTGAACCTCGTGCACTGGGTTATGGATAGGTGTAAGGCAGGCGATGGACAGGTGAGAGGCAGGCCAAATGGCGGATGATAGGTGCCTGACAGTGAGCAATCTGCACTCAAAAAAGACGTTGATATGCTAGCAGACTGCAGGTGATCACAGCAGACAAATGGGGTAAACAGCAGGGGATCGATAAGCAGCAAAAACTGCCTCACCAAGAAACAGATATCCTCTGCTTGAAATCAGAGTTATGGAGTGAAAAGGAACACAGTCTCCCTCTAGTCTGCCATGTTGGATCTGCCAGTATGGCCATTTTGACAATATTAGTTCTGCCTATTCAAGAACATGGGAGATCTTTCCATCTCCTATGGTTTTCTTTAATTTCTTTCTTTAGTGTTCTGTAGTTCTCATTGTAGAGGTCTTTCACCTCTTTTGTTAGATTGATTCCCAAGTATTTTATTTTTTTCAAAGCTTTGTGAATGAGGTAGTTTTCCTAACTTCTCTTTCTGAAGATTCATCACTTATGTATAAAACTGCATTAGATTTATGAGCACTGATCTTATATCCTGCTACTTCACTAAATTCACTTTTGAATTCTAAAAGTTTTCTGGTGGAATTTCCCGGTACCTCTGAATATATAATCATGTCATCAGCAAATAGGGATAGTTTGAGTTCTTCTTTTCCTATTCATATCCCTTTAATTTTTGGTCTGTCTACTATGCTCTGGCTAGAGTTTCAAGGACAATGTTGAATAGAAGTGGTGAAAGAGGGCATCCCCACCTTGTTCCAGTTTTTAGGGGGAATGCTTTCAGTTTTTCACCATTTAGAATGATATTAGCCATGGGCTTAGCATAGATGGCCTTTACAATGTCAAGGAATATTCCCACTATCCCTATTTTTTCTAGTGTTTTGAGCATGAAGGGGTGCTGTATTTTATCAAATGCTTTTTCTGCATCTATTGAAATAATCATGTGATTCTTGACTTTAAGTTTGTTGATATGGTGAATTACATTTACTGATTTCCGAATGTTGAACTGAGTTTGCATCCCTGGGATAAAACCCACTTGATCGTGGTGCACTATCTTTTAAATATATTTTTGTATGCGTTTTGCTAAGATTTTCTTGAGAATTTTTGCATCAATATTCATTAAGGATATTGGTCTGAAATTTTCTTTCCTCAATGTGTCTCTGTCTGGTTTAGGTATCAGGGTGATATTGGCTTCATAGAATGAGTTTGGGAGGGTTCCCTTCTCTTCTATTTCATGGAATACTTTGAGAAGTATTGGAATGAGCTCTTCTTTAAAGGTTATGTAGAACTCGGCTGAGAACCCATCTGGTCCTGGACTTTTCTTTGTTGGTAGGCTTTTGATGACATCTTTTCATTACTTGAAATTGATCTATTTAAATTGTGTATGTCCTCCTGGTTCAGTTTAGGCAATTCATATGTCTCTAGAAGCCTGTTGATGTCTTCGAGATTTTCTATTTTGTTGGAGTATAGATTTTCAAAATAGCTTCTAATTATGTTTTGCATTTCAATCGTGTCTGTTGTGATATTTCCTTGTTCATTCTGAATTTTAGTAATTTGGGTTTTCTCTCTCCTTCTCTTTGTTAGGGTGGCTAAGGGTTTATCAATTTTGTTTATTTTTTCAAAGAACCAACTATTTATTTTGTTAATTTTTTGTATTGTTTCTTTTGTTTCCATTTCATTGATTTCAGCTCTGATTTTAACTATTTCCTGTATTCTACTACTTTTGGTGTTGCTCTATTCTTCTTTTTCTAGGACTTTGAGCTATAGTGTTAGGTCATTTATGGTTGATTTTTTTCTTCTTCTATTGAATGCACTCCACAAAATAAATTTTCCTCTAAGAACTGCTTTCATAGTGTCCCAGAGATTTTGATATGATGTTTCTTTGTTCTCATTTACCTCTAAGAATTTTTCAATTTCCTTCCTGATGTTTTCTGTTATCCATTTATCATACAATAGCATATTATTTAATCTCCAGGTTTTGGAGTTGTTTCTGTTTTTTAATCTGTCATTTATCTCTAATTTTTTTATATTTATTTATTTTTTTTACTGAGGTGCATTCCCAGCCTGTTTATTTTTTTTATTTATTTATTTTTCTAATTTTTTTGTAAACAAATGGGATACATGTTGTTTCTCTGTTTGTACATGGAGTAAAGGCATACCATTTGTGTAATCATAAATTTACATAGGGTAATGCTGTTTGATTCATTCTGTTATTTTTCCCATTCCCTCCCACCCCTCCCACCCCTCTTTTCTCTCTATACAGTCTTTCTTTCCTCCATTCTTGCCTCCCTCCCTAACCCTAACTCTAACCCTACCACTAACCCCTCCCACCCCCCACTTTGTGTCATCATCCACTTATTAGCAATATCATTTGTCCTTTGGTTTTTCGAGATTGGCTTATCTCACTTAGCATAATATTCTCCAATTTAATTCCATTTGCCTGCAAATGCCATAATTTTATCATTCTTTATGGCTGAGTAATATTCCCTTGTATATATATACCAGAGTTTCTTTATCCATTCATCAATTGAAGGACATCTAGGTTGGTTCCACAATCTGTTTTTTTTTTTTTTTTTTCACAATCTGGCTATTGTGAACTGAGCATCTATAAATATTGATGTGGCTGTATCTCTGTAATATGCTGATTTTAAGTCCTTTAGGTATAGGCCAAGGAGTGGGATAGCTGGGTCAAATGGTGGTTCCATTCCAAGTTTTCTAAGGAGTCTCCATACTGCTTTCCAGAGTGGCTGCACTAATATGCAGCCCTACCAGCAATGTATGAGGGTACCTTTCTCCCCACATCCTCGCCAACACCTGTTGTTGCTTGTATTCTTGATAATCGCCATTCTAATTGGGGTGAGATGGAATCTTAGGGTGGTTTTGATTTGCATTTCTCTTATTACTAGAGATGTTGAACATTTTTCCATATGTTTGTTGATTGCTTGTAGATCTTCTTCTGGGAAGTGTCTATTCATTTCCTTAGCCCATTTGTCGATTGGATTACTTGCATTCTTAGTGTAGAGTTTTTTGAGTTCTTTATAGATTCTGGAGATTAGTGCTTTATCTGAAGTATGATTGGCAAAGATTTTCTCCCACTCTGTAGGCTCTTTCTTCGCATTGCTGATAGTTTCCTTTGCTGAGAGAAAGCTTTTTAGTTTGAATCTATCCCAGTTATTAATTCTTGCTTTTATTTCTTGTGCTATTGGAGTCCTGTTGAGGAAGTCTGGTCCTAAGCCGACATGTTGAAGCTCTGGACCTACTTTTTCTTCTATAAGATGCAAGGTCTCTGGTCTGATTCCGAGATCCTTAATCCATTTTGAGTTTAGTTTCGTGCATGGTGAGAGATATGGGTTTAGTTTCATTCTGTTGCATATGGATTTCCAATTCTCTCAGCACCATTTGTTGAAGAGGCTATCTTTTCTCCATTGCATATTTTTGGCCCCTTTGTCTAGTATGAGAAAATTGTATTTATTTGTGTTTGTGTCCGTGTCCTCTATTCTGTATCATTGATCTACCTTTCTATTTTGGTACCAATACCGTGCTGTTTTTGTTACTATTGCTTTGTAGTAGAGTTGAAGATCTGGTATTGCGATACTCCCTGCTTCACTCTTTCTGCCAAGGATTGCTTTAGCTATTCTGGGTTTTTTATTCTTCCAGATGAATTTCATAATTTCCTGCTCTATTTCTGTAAGGTACATCATTGGGATTTTAATTGGAATTGCATTGAATCTGTATAGCACTTTTGGTAGTATGGCCATTTTGACAATATTAATTCTTCCTATCCAAGAACATGGGAGATCTTTCCATCTTCTAAGGTTTTCTTGAATTTCTTTCTTTAGTGTTCTGTAGTTTTCATTGTAGAGGTCTTTCACCTCTTTTGTGAGATTGATTCCCAAGTATTTTATTTTTTTCGATGCTATTGTGAATGGGGTAGTTTTCCTAATTTCTCTTTCTGAAGATTCATCACTTATGCATAAAAATGCCTTAGATTTATGTGCATTGATCTAATATCCTGCTACTTTACTGAATTCACTTATGAGATCTAACAGTTTTCTGGTGGAATTTCCTGGTTCCTCTAAGTATACAATCATATCATCAGCAAATAGGGATAGTTTGAGTTCTTCTTTTCCTATTCGTATCCCTTTAATTTCTTTGGTCTGTCTAATTGCTCTGGCTAGAGTTTCAAGGACGATATTGAATAGAAGTGGTGAAAGAGGGCATCCCTGCCTTGTTCCAGTTTTAAGGGGGAATGCTTTCAGTTTTTCACCATTTAGAACGATATTAGCCATGGGCTTAGCATAGATGGCGTTTACAATGTCAAGGAATGTTCCCACTATCCCTATTTTTTCTAGTGTTTTGAGCATGAAGGGGTGCTGTATTTTATCAATGCTTTTTCTGCATCTATCGAAATAATCATGTGATCCTTGACTTAAGTCTATTGATGTGGTGAATTACATTTATTGATTTCCTGATGTTGAACCAACCTTGCATCCCTGGGATGAAACCCACTTGATCGTGGTGCACTATCTTTTAAATATGTTTTTGTATGCGATTTGCTAAGATTTTCTTGAGAATTTTGTGTTGATGTTCATTAAGGATATTGGTCTGAAATTTTGTTTCCTCGATGTGTCTCTGTCTGGTTTAGGTATCAGGGTAATATTGGCTTCATAGAATGAGTTTGGGAGAGTTCCCTCCTCTTATATTTTATGGAATACTTTGAGAAGTATTGGAATGAGCTCTTCTTTAAAGGTTTTGTAGAACTCGGCTGAGAAGCCATCTGGTCCTGGACTTTTCTTTGTTGGTAGGCTTTTGATGACTTCATCTATTTCATTACTTGAAACTGGTCTATTTAAATTGTGTATGTCCTCCTCGTTCAGTTTAGGCAATTCATATGTCTCTAGAAACCTGTTGATGTCTTCGAAATTTTCTATTTTGTTGGAGTATAGATTTTCAAAATAGTTTCTAATTATGTTTTGTATTTCAGTCGTGTCTGTTGTGATATTTCCTTGTTTATTCCGAATTTTAGTAATTTGGGTTTTCTCTCATCTTTGCTTTTTAGTGTGGCTAAAGGTTTATCAATTTTGTTTATTTTTTCGAAGAACCAGCTATTTATTTTGTCAATTTTTTGTATTGTTTCTTTTGTTTCAATTTTGTTGATTTCAGCTCTGAGTTTAGCTATTTCCTGTCTTCTACTACTTTTGGTGTTGGTCTGTTCTTCCTTTTCTAGGACTTTGAGCTGTAGTGTTAGGTCATTTATTTGTTGAGTTTTACTTCTTTTATTAAATGCGCTCCATGAAATAAATTTTCCTCTAAGTACTGCTTTCATAGTATCCCAGAGATTTTGATATGATGTTTCTTTGTTCTCATTTACCTCTAAGAATTTTTTAATTTCCTTCCTAATATCTTCTGTTATCCATTCATCATATAATAGCATATTGTTTAATCTCCAGGTGTTGGAGTAGTTTCTGTTTTTTACTCTTTCATTTATTTCTAACTTCAATCCATTATGATCTGATAGAATACAATACAAGGTAGTGTCTCTATCTTCTTGTATTTGCTGACATTAGCTTTGTGGCATAATATATGGTCTATTTTAGAGAAGGATCCATGTGCTGCTGAGAAGAAAGTGTATTTGCTCTTGGTTGGATGGTATATTCTATAAATGTCTGTTAAGTCTAAATTATTGATTGTGTTATTGAGATCTATGGTTTCTTTGTTCAATTTTTGTTTGGAAGATCTGTCCAGTGGTGAGAGAGGCGTGTTAAAATCACGTAGTATTATTGTGTTACGGTCTATTTGGTTTCTAAAATTGAGAAGGATTTGTTTAACATACATGGATGAGCCACTGTTTGGGGCATAGATGTTTATGATTGTTATATCTTGCTGATTTATGCTTCCCTTAAGCAGTATGAAATGTCCTTCTTTATCCCTTCTGACTAACTTTGGCTTGAAGTCCACATTATGTGAAATGAGGATGGATACTCCAGGTTTTTTGCTGAGTCCATGTGCATGGTATGTTTTTTCCCATCCTTTCACCTTTAGTCTATGGGTATCTCTTTCTATGAGGTGAGTCTCTTGCAGGCAACATATTGTTGGATCTTTCTTTTTAATCCAATCTGCCAGTCTATGTCTTTTGATTGATGAATTCAGGCCAATAACATTCAGGGTTATCATTGAGATATCATTTGTATTCCTGGTCGTTTGGTTCATTTTTAAAATTTTATTTATTTATTTATTTTTTTGACACATCTTGGTTCCTCCTTTATTTGACAGTTCCTTTAGGATAATTCCTCCCTTTGCTGATTTGCATCTCTGTTTTTTATCTCTTCCTCATGGAATATTTTGTTGAGAATGTTTTGTAATGCTGGCTTTCTTTTTGTAAATTCTTTTAGCTTTTGTTTATCATGGAATGATTTTATTTCATCATCAAATTTGAAGGTAAGCTTTGCTGGGTATAAGATTCTTGGTTGGCATCCATTTTATTTCAGGGCTTAAAAAATGTTGTTCCAGTCCCTTCTAGCTTTTAGGGTCTGGATTGAAAAATCTGCTGATATCCGTATTGTTTTCCCCCTGAATGTAATTTGGTTCTTTTCTCACTGCCTTTCAAATTCTGTCTTTATTTTGTATGTTAGGTATTTTCATTATAATGTGCCTTGGTGTTGGTCTGTTGTAATTTTGTGTATTTGGAGTCCTATAAGCCTCTTATACTTGATTTTCCATTTCATTCTTCAGATTTGGGAAATTTTCTGATATTCTTTCATTGAATAGATTGTTCATTCCTTTGGTTTGTTTCTCTAAGCCTTCCTCAATCCCAATAATTCTCAAATTTGGCCTTTTCATGATATCCCATAGTTCTTGGAGATTCTGTTCATGATTTCTTACCATCTTCTCTGTTTGTTCAACTTTGTTTCAAGGTTAAATATTTTGTCTTCAATATCTGAGGTTCTGTCTTCCAGGTGTTCTATCCTATTGGTTGTGCTTTCTATGGAGTTCTTAATTTGATTTATTGTTTCCTTCATTTCAAGGATTTCTGTTTGTTTTTTTTTAAATATCTCTCTTTATTGAAATGATCTTTTGCTTCCTGTATTTGCTCTTTTAACTGTCGATTGGTGCATTTGCTCTTTCATCTCATCCTTCAATGCCTGCATTTGCTCTTTCATTTCATCATTCAATGCCTGCATTTGCTCTTTCATCTCATCATTTGCTTCCCTGATCATTTTAATTATGTACATTCTGAACTCCCTTTCTGTCATTTCTTCTGCCATGCTCTCATTGGATTTTATTGATGTAACATCTAGATTTTTTTGGCGCATTTTCTTCCCTTGTTTTCTCATATTGTTCAGGAATCAGTGGGTCATTAAGATATTCCAGATTTCCTCTATTGACTTATAATGTCTCTGAAGATTGCTAGTATATCCCCTCTTATCCTTTAGTAGCCTGCAGCCTTGGAGGAAGTTGATAATGCTGTGCTCCACAAGGAAGCTACCTCTCTAGGTGTGGTGACCCTCAGGTGGGGTATATTCCCTGATAGTGGGCAGAGGTGCCTCCACTTGTTTTTTTTTTTTTTTTTTTTTTTTGGGTGCTGGGGATCGAACTCAGGGCCTTGTCCTTACAAGGCAAGCACTCTACCAACTGAGCTATCTCCCCAGCCCCTGCCTCCACTTGTTGACCAATGGTCATCCAAAGGGGAACTAGGCTGCGCGCTGAGGCATGGCCTTTTTGTTCCTGTGTCTCTGGTTTTACCGACCTTGTGGGAAAATTCACCTGGCGGGGAAGACTCACCCGGTGGGGAGATCTCGCTGGTGAGTTACCCTCCTAGAGGTTCTCCTCAATCTACAACTACCGCCTGGGCTGGGCTGTCTTCCTCTGCAACGTTCCCAGGGGCCCGGACCTACCTCCTGGGCCTGGGAACCTCACCCTTCGCAGACGAGTCTCCTTAGGCTGCCTCTCCTCAGAGAATCTGCCTGCAGTCCTGGAAACTTCGCTCCACCCCTAGGCCTGTCTCGGTGCGGCTCTTCCAGCAAAAAGCCACCTAGGTCCTGGGACCCTGCTCTGCACTTAATCGCCTGGTTATGCGGCCCCTCCTCTGAGCCGCCACCTGGAGCCCCGTACGATAGCTCCGAGACCCAGAGACCCACCACATACCTCCTTCTCCGGACAGCTGCCCGGTTTCTGATGCAGACACTAGGAGTCCAAGCAACTCACTTTGCGTAGCCCTAGGCAGTCACTCCGAGTCCAAGTGACCCGCCCTGTTCCTCCTCCTCCTCCTCGGGGTAGCCCCCCGGGTGTTCTGGAGCGGTCACTCGGAGACCAAGGGACCCACCGTGCTCCTCCTCCAGGCAGGCCACCGGTGTTCAGGAGTGGTCGCTTTGAGTCCAAACAACTCACCACTCACCTCCTCCTCTGGCAACTGCCTGTGGCTCTGATGCAGTCACTCCTAGACCAAGCGACCTGCCGCGCTTCTTCTCTTCCTCCGTGCAACCCCCCCCGCCGGTGTTCAGAGGCGATCGCTCTGAGTCCAAACAGCTCGCCATGCTGCTCCTCCTCAGGCAGCCGCCTGGAGCCCCAGTGGTTGCTCCGAGTCCAAGTGCTGTGCTGAGCCGCCTCCTCTATGATGATCCCAGTTGTCCACGTTTACCGTTCCAGTGGGGGGATAGGGGCGTCTCGCCGAGCAACTCTACTTCACAAAGTTCCCTGCGTTCCGGGGCTATCGCCCCATCCGGGACGCCTCCCCAACGGGAGAGACTCACCCGGCGGCTTTGAGTTGGTCCCAAGTCTCTCACTATCTCCTCTTTTGAATCCTGTGTCCTGGAGCAACATGAAATGCAGCCGCCCTCTAGTCCGCTATCTTGATACTCCCCCATTTATCTCTAACTTCAATCCATTATGATCTGATAGAAAACAAGGTAGTATCTCTATCTTCTTGTACTTGCTACCATTAGCTTTGTGGCATAAAATATGGTCTATTTTAGAGAAGGATCCATGTGCTGCTGAGAAGAAAGTGTATTTGCTGTTTGTTGGATGGTATATTCTATAAATGTCCATTAAGTAAATGACTGATTTTGTTGAGATGTATGGTTTCTTTGTTCAATTTTTGTCAGGAAGATCTGTCCAGTGGTGAGAGAGGTGTGTTAAAATCACCTAGTATTATTGTGTTGTGGTCTATTTGATTTCTGGAATTGAGAAGGATTTGTTTGACGTACATGGATGAGCCACTGTTTGGGGCATAGATATTTATGATTGTTATGTCTTGCTGATTTATACTTCCCTTAAGCAGTATGAAATGTCCTTCTTTATGCCTTCTGACTAACTTTGGCTTGAAGTCCACATTATCTGATATTAGGATGGATACTCTGGCTTTTTTGCTGTGTCCATGTGCATGGTATGTTTTTTCCCACTTTGGTCAGTGGGAATCCCTTTCTGTGAGATGAGTCTTGCAGGCAGCAAATTGTTGGATCTTTCTTTTTAATCCAATGTGCCAGTCTATGTCTTTTGATTAAGGAGTTCAGGCCATTAACATTCAGGGTTTTTATTGAGGTATGATTTTTAGTCCCAGTCATTTGGCTCTTTTTTTTTTTTTTTTTTTTTTTTTTTGACACGACTTGGTGTCTCCTTTATTTGGCTGGTCTTTAGCGTAGTTCCTCCAGTGTAGTTTCTCCCTTTGCTGATTTACATTATTGTTTTTCATCTCTTCCTCATGGAATATTTTGTTGAGAATGTTTTGTAATGGTGGCTTTCTTTTTGTAAATTCTTTCAGCTTTTGTTTATCACGGAAAGATTTTATTTCATCGTCAAATCTGAAGTAAGTTTTGCTTGGTATAAGATTCTTGGTTGGCATCCGTTTTATTTCAGGGCTTGAAAAATGTTGTTCCAGGACCTTCTAGCTTTTAGGATCTGGATTGAAAAATCTGCTGATATCTGTATTGGTTTCCCTCTGAATGTAATTTGGTTCTTTTCTCTCACAGCCTTTAAAATTCTGTCTTTATTTTGTGTGTTAGGTATTTTCATTATAATGTGCCTTGGTGTTGGTCTGTTGTAATTTTGTGTATTTGGCGTCCTATAAGCCTCTTATACTTGATTTTCCATTTCATTCTTCAGATTTGGGAAATTTTCTGATATTCTTTCATTGAATAGATTGTTCATTCCTTTGGTTTGTTTCTCTAAGCCTTCCTCAATCCCAATAATTCTCAAATTTGGCCTTTTCCTGATATCCCATAATTCTTGTAGATTCTGTTCATGATTTCTTACCATCTTCTCTGTTTGTTCAACTTTGTTTTGAAGATTAAATATTTTGTCTTCAATATCTGAGGTTCTGTCTTCCAGATGTTCTATCCTATTGGTTATGCTTTCTATGGAGTTTTTGATTTGGTTTATTGTTTCCTTCATTTCAAGGATTTGTTTGTTTGTTTTTTTTCAATATCTCTAACTCTTTATTGAAATGATCTTTTGCTTCCTGCATTTGCTATTTTAACTATCAATTGGTGTAATCATTCAATGCCAGCATTTGTTCTTTCATGTCCTCGTTTGCGTCTCTGATCATTTTAATTATGTATATTCTGAACTCCCTTTCTGACATTTCTTTTGCCATGCTGTCATTGGATTTTATTGCTATACCATCTAGGTTTGTTTGGGACATTTTATTCTCTGTTTTCTCATATTGCTCAGGTATCTACCCTTCTAGTAGTGAAACTCTGGGATATTGCAGATTTCCTCTATTGACTAATATTGTCTCTGTAGATTTCCAATAACTCACCTCTTAGCCTTCAGTAGCCTGCAGTCTTGGAGGAACTTGATAATCTGGTGCTCCACTAGGAAGCTGCCCCTCTAGGTGTGGTGGCCTTCAGGTGGGGTATATTCCCTGTCAGTGGGCAGAGGCGCCTCCACTTGTTGACTGATGGTCAGTCAAAGGGGGACTAGACTGCAGAGTGGGGCACGTCTGATCTGGGTCTGTGTCTCTGGTTCTACTGCCCTGGTGGGAAAGCCTCGCCCTGCGGGGATGAGTAACCAATGGGGAAGTTTCACTGGGCAGCTCTCCTCTGAGAAGTTCCCTTCGGTCCAGAACTACCAGCTGGACTGTGAAGCCTTCCTCTGTGATGTTCCCAGGGGTCCTGACCTACCGCCTGGGCTGGGGAATCTGTCCCTGTGAGGGACTCCCTCTCTGAGCGGCTGTCCTCTGCTACATTCCCTGGGGACCAGAGCTACCACCTTGACCTCTGATCCTCTTGTCAAAGCCTCTCACTGTGTGGCCCTCCTCTACAATGCTCCTGGGTGACTGGGTTCTCGGCTCCAGCATGGGAGTCTCACTGGGCCACTCTACTCCATGAAGTTCCCTGCATTTCGGGACTACTGCCCCATCAGGGGAGCCTGACCAGTGGGAGAGACTCACCTGGTCTGAGTTGGTCCCGAGTCTCTCAATACCTCCTCTTCTGACTCCTGGGTCTTGTCAAAGGTCCTCTAATCTCCTATAAGTGTCTCAGGAAGGGAGTTGACCTTCTAATGATGATGGCTACACCCTCAGGAATAATTCAAAATGCCTGCACCAGCCTATAAAGAAGCCTCTGGCTAGCTCCGCAATGTAGGTGGGCTGGCTCATCTGCCAGCTTGCTCCGTGATGGCAACAGACCTTGGCGTGGTGGCTGGGTGGCTTTGCTCAGTGATGGTGTCTGTCTTCGCCTGGTGGTTGGGCGGGTTGGCTGCCTGCTCCCTAGCTCTGCAAGGCAGGCGGGTTGGATTGTCCGCTTGCTACTTCTGCTATGCAGGTGGCCTGACTCACCCGCCAGCTCGCTTTGTGACTGCCATAGTCTTTTTATTCTTTATGACTGGGAAATATTCCATTTTGTGAATGTACCAGTTTTTTTATCCATTCATCTATTGAAGGGTATCTGGTTGGTTCCACAATCTCTTGCTATTGTGAATTGAGCTGCTGTAAACATTGATTTGGCTGTGTCACTGTAATGTGTTGATTGTAAGTCTTTTGGCTATAAACAAAGGAGTGGGATAGCTGGGTGAAATGGTGGGTCTATTCCAAATTTTCTGAGGAATCTCTGTACTGCTTTCCAGAGTGGTTGCACCAATCTGCAGGCCCACCAGAAATGTATGAGTGTACCTTTCTCCCCACATCCTCAGCTATTGGTGTTTCTGCCAAGTCCGCATGTCTGAGAAGAGGGTTACCTGCCAGAGGATGATGCTGTCTATAAATAAATTGACTACCCATAAACTTATCTAATCAATAAATACACAAGAGCCAATATTCTTTTTAAATGAGAGGGGCGTGACGGGTCTGGCCATGCCAGTTCTGGCTTCTAACAACCTGGAGTAGCCCAACTCTCTTTTATTTATAAAAGACACAGGTAAAGGGGCTCAGAATGGGAGGGGCTTCTTCTGTGATGGACAGGATGGGGTGGAGTTAGGGGAGCCATTTTCTCAGGGAAACTATCACAGAACCAGAGAAGGTACCACTCACAGCGCCACATACATCCCAGCAATCTGGGACAGACCTCTGTGGCTGCCAGTTCCTAGAAGCCAGGCCTCTGTGTCCCATGGCTCAACTGAGTCTGATTCTGCTAGAGAAGGATGGCTCCCCACACTTATTGTTGCTTGTATTCTTGATATTTGCCATTCTGACAGGAGTGAGATGGAATCTTAAGGTAGTTTTAATGTGTATTTCTCTAATTACTAGAGATGTTGAATATTTTTTCGTGTATTTGCTGATCACTTGTATAATGTGAAGTGTCTGTGTAGTCCTTTAACCCATTTATTGATTGGGTTCTTTGTAATGTTTTAGGTTTTTTTTGTAATTAAGCAGAGAGACAATGTTTGCATCAATATGTTACTTATAAAAAATGAAATTTGCCTGTGAATTTTTTTGACAGTGATACTTTTAAAAATTTTATAGGATAATAATGTTTGTCTCAATCTATTGTCCTTTCCAATCCCACCCACCCCACATCTCCCCTCACTCCCCTCTGCATGATCCACAGTTCCTTTATTCTTCCCTACCCACCCCCGACTATGGATTAGCATCTGCTTGTCTGAGAAAACATTTGCCTTCGATTTTGGGGATTGGCTTATTTCACTTAGCTTGTTATTCTCCAGTTCCATCTGTTTACCTGCAAAGGCCATAATTTCTTTCTTCTTTAATGCTGAGTAATATTCCACTGTGTGTGTGTACCACATTTTCTTTATCCATTCATCTGTTTAAGAACATCTAAGTTAGTTCCACAATTTGGCCATCATGAAATGAGTTGCTATAAACATTGATGTGACTGTGTCACTGTAGTATGCTGATTTTAAGTCTTTTGAGTATAAACCGAAGAGTGGGATAGGTGGGTCTATTCCAAGTTCTCTTAGGAATCTCCATACTGCTGTCCAAAGTGGTTGCAGAAATCTGCAGGCCCACCAGCAATATATGAGTGTACCTTTGTCCCCACATCCTCAGCAATATTTATTGTTACTGTATTCTTGATAATTGCCATTCTGACTGGAGTGAGATGAAATCTTTGGGTAGTTTTGATTTGCATTTCTTTAATTGCTAGAGATGTGGACATTATTTCATATATTTGTTAATCGTTTGTATATCTTCTTCTGTGAAGGGTCTGCTCAGTTCCTTAGTCCACCTATTGATTGAATTCTTTATATTTTTTATTATAAAGAATTTAAAAAAACTTTACACCAAAAATACAAGGACCCAATCAATACATGGACTAAGGAACTGGGGCAGCCTTTGGGGGGGACACCCACCTCCCCAACCCCATTTCCCCTGGGCTGTGGTGGAGAGCAGTAGTGTGGGGGGGAGGTGCCTAGCAAACCCTCACCCTCAAAGCGCATCCCTGTGGCGGGAGGAGGGTGGAGGGCAGAGGCGGCAGAGGGAGACTGAGGCTCGGAGTCCTTGGTCTTGGTCTTCTGCCACCCTCAGCCACAGAAATGCGCTTTGAGGATGAAGATGCCCTAGGTCCCCGAGGCTCTGCCCCACAGCCCACGTGGGATGTGGTTGGGGAGGGAGGGGGTCCTCTCCCAAGGTGCCACACCTGGCAGATGGCCTAGCTCCCTGCAGAGGCCGTAGCGGGGGTGCGGCGAGCAGCCACCCAGTGGGCTCAAGGCCAGTGCGAGGCGCAGAGGCGTGGGCAGCATAAGGTCCTGGGCAGCTGCCTGGGTACCTCCGCCTCCTGTCCTGCTTCCTGAGCAGGCAGGCTCCGCCAGGAGCAAGGCCAAGGCCCTAGAGCAGCCACCTCGAAGGCCACCCCAGCTACTGGTGGCTGTCTGACTCTGATGCCCACGGCCCCTCGCCCTCCCCGCCGCCGCCAGCCTGGAGCTCCTCGCCGCAGTCACCAGACTCCCCACAAGGCCGCCGGATGCCGCCTTCACCGCCACGCAGCCGGACTCCTGTTGCCACAGCAGGATGAAGACGCTCAGGGCTGGATGCCTCTGTGGCCGCTGTCGCTGCTTCCAGACTCTTCTGGGGCCCCCACCCTGCCCAGCACCAGACTCCCAAACCCCGGCTGGACGCCGATGCTGCCCACCAAAGCCCAACGTCAATGCACGTCACCCCACGCCCACACCTGGCGCCCTGCAGCTGACCAGACCCTGATGCAGTTGCGTGTGAATGCCACTCTGGAGCTCCAGGCTGCTGCCACCGGACTCCAACAGGGACACCAGACAGCGGCACTCAGCACTGGACACCGACGTCATCACAACTGCAGCCAGACCCCTGTCAACACTGCAGGACAAAAACGCTCCTGTCTGGACACCTCCGTTGTGACATCGGGAGTCCTCTGCTGCCGTCGCCACCGGGACCACGCTGGAACCGCACTCCAAACAGCATCTGTTCGCGGACACCTCCACAGACGCCCTGAGGCAACACTCAACTGCTGACCTTGGGCTCAGGACACCTTATGCCCAAAGCAGCTGCGTGTTGCTGCCGCTGCCACTAGAGGCCGCCATTCCACGATGCTGTTGCTGTAGCCACTCGACCCCAAGGCTGCTGCTCTGCTGCCCAAGTTCGCAGGAGCTGGAAGCTGGGCATTCTCCATCACAGTCGCCTCAGCAGCATCCACTGCTTTCACCTGCCTTTCATCCCCCAGGAACAGAACCCATCCTTCTGGCTCCTTGAGGAATTGGGGCACTAACTCAGGGACCTCACCCAAGGGAAACAAGTGAGTACTTTAAACAGAGGCTGCAGTGCACACAGCAGGCAGTAGGCGGGGCTGGGTGGGTCCAGCCCAGTGGTGAGGGGGAGGGGCGGGGCCTGGGGGCTGCGGGTCAGGTCTGGGCCTTGACCCATGGGGCAGGCTGGAGAGGGATCTCTGGCTGCTTTGGGAGCCCAGCCCTGGGAGCACCTTCTGGTTCTGGTCTTTTCTCCTGAGCTTCCCACCCATCCCCTTCCCCACCACCCCCACTCCTCCCTGAGCAGGACTCTGGGTTCTGGAGACAGGGCCATCTGAGCAATGGACTTCTGGGCAGCAATGCGAGGCCCAAGTACATTGCTCAAGACTGGGGACTACAGACTTGCCAGACTCCACACACCTGGACTTGAGGAAAAGCTGCCACTTGGGAAAATACGCTCCTAGATCTACCAAATTTAGCCTGACATGCTTCTTCTAAGAGATTATCAAGAAAGAAAAAAATATGTTAGCAAATTTTGTCATGCTGAAGGGTAGTGTGAGGAGAGGCAAAGACTTTGGGGTTCATAGAGCTGGATTCAAATCCCTCTTAATTGGGTGACCTTGACCAGGGCACAGAACTAGGTACAGTCTTGGTTTTACATTTTGTAAAATAAAGATGGTGAGGATGATAAGCCATGTGTAAATTAAGCTGTTGTGCTCTACCTCAACTTGGAAGCAAGATAGGCATTCAGCATTATTTCCAGGCAGAAATATGCTGAGATTAAAGGTGACACATTTAGAAGTGCACTTTTGGAAGACAACTGACCTGTGAGGTAGGGAGTCAAAATTCACTTTATAATTTTAGATGAAATAATAATATGTGGAAGATCTTAAGATAAAGCAGGAAATGTTGGGTCAGGCTCATGAAATGATAAACTGTTTTCAAATTTGTTGAAAGTTACATGGAGATAAATCTGTGTAGTTTAAGCCTCCTGGGATATCCCCCTGCTCTGCCACACACACTGCCCACAATTTTTTACTCTCCTTTACAGTGTCACCGAATATATCAATATGTGTATATACATGTACACAGATATACATTCTGTATTTTGCTCCCTTTTGGCCTGTTTTGGGACCTTTTGAAAACAGAATCTCTTGTTTGCATATATGTTCTTTTTCAGCTTTGCCCCTTAACTTGCACCCCTTCAGCTGACCATCAGGAAGAAGGAAACAGCAGACAAGCTTGAGGATCAGAAGGACACCAGCCCTGCTCTAGTCATGCTGGAAGCTGACTTGCCTGCACACACCCAAAGCTTGAGGAAATACCAGCCCTGCTTCAGCCACTTGGGGGCTGGCTGCTCAATGCAAGGTGGAAGATAAAGTAACCAACAGGACAAGTGGACAGTTCATCCTCTAAGATGGCTCTCGTACTGTGACCATTGACACCCATTGCTTCTATCATCTACATTGTCCTTTCCTCTGTCTTCACTACAGGACTGAGAACAATCAAACACATAGCTGACAATGTCAGGAAACTAGCATGTGTACCAGTTCAAACCTGAAAGGCCATTGAGGCTTGGGATCCAAGCTCGCTATGTGGAGGATGGTTTCCTGTTCTTGGTGGATTCAAAGGCTAAATTGACATAACAGAGATTATGCTATTGTTTTTACTTTGTTTGTCTCCTCTAACATTAAATCTATTGAGATTACTATGGGAAGCAACTATTTAGAGAGAGAGAGAGAGACAGCACCTAAGATATGACATGATGTAAAACTTTAAGCCAGGAAGATAATGATGCTCCTTGGTTTGAGCACCTCTTTGTTGTTAAGGTCAGGTTTCTCTCTCTTGTAAAGTTAGGGCTGGTATTTTGGTTCATTGCTAGAACACTTGCCTATCATGTGTGAGGCACTGGGTTCAATTCTCAGAACCACATAAAAAAATAAAATAAAGGTATTGAGCTCTTTTACAGAAAAAAAAAAAAAGAAAAGAAAAGAAAAGTTAGTCTGCAATCAAGCTTTTGTTAGCGTTTCTCTTTTCTTAGTAAAATCTTGTGAAACCTTCTAAGAATGTGGAACGAAGAGTAACTGTTATGTTAACCATCCTGTTGTGTAACCACCTACACAGTATAAATCTCAGAGAATTTCCAGATCTGGGGTCCAGAGACTTTTTGGCTTTAGCCATGCTGGATTGCTGAAGCCTAAATAAACCTGCTTCCTGCAAGTTTCTCAGGTGTCCAGCCTCACCTGTTCTACATCAATGCCTGCTTGAAATGCTAAAGTGTCCCCATTCTCCACAGGCACACAGAGACCATCTCTCTGACTCTGCCACAGTATAAATTCTATGCAAGTCATTAATCACAAAAAAAAAAAAAAAAAAACTCATTGGAGTTTACACTATAGTGACCTCCTGGAAGTAAAGTCTATGTTGCATGATAAAACTTGTATACATATATTGAATTGCCTTGTTAAACCTGCTAAAGATATACAAATGATATATCTGAATAAACATTTTTTAATCTGGGGGAAAATGTGTTTTGTGAGAAATCTGAATGCCATGTTTGCATTTTGTATTTTTCTAATATCATGCTGTAATAATGTTTAATGATATAATTCCATTTTTAACAGGAAAACCTTAAATTATATTTAAGGCAAGTGGGTAATCAGATAATGCAGTAAAACAACAGGGGTAGAAACAGAACAATGAGATCCAATTAAGATATACATCAAGAAAGACTATTGGGGCTATTACTAACTCTTGACAGGGTCAGTTGTGGTCATTGTGAAACTAGAATTTATGGCCATGGGTGTCTCAATATATTTTGGAAGAGAAATTTTCTTAGTGCAGGAGCACAAAAGTAAATTCTGTCTGGTCAGTGACGCCAATACATCAACATAAGATTAACTTGTAAATGAAGCCCCCTCTCTAAATAAGATGGGCACCATGACAGTTCTGGAGAGGACCAACTAGGGTCAAAAGTCTTCCTGATTGAAGGAGTTGACACCTGATTGGCAAAGAGTGCTGAAGGTGGACCCCCGTTCTCAAGGCAACCCCGAAACCATAAATTGGGAGACAGCAAATTTGTCATTCTCTGCCAGGAGATGACCCACTCTCAAAGGGTGTTCCTTGTTTGAGCCTCACTTTACTTTTACCTATAATAAAGTTCTCCTGCATGGCTTGCAGTGTCTGTCTTTAAATTTTCTCCCTTTGGAACACAAGAACTGAGGTTTGGAGCTCCAACTTCCCAATGTCCTGTGACATCTAACCCAGTGCCTCCACTCAGATCCATAGCTGTCGCGCTCCCTGCCCGCAGAGAGACATGACACCTGGTTCTTTTCAGCCCTTTTATTGCGCGCACCCCCATCCTCCCAGTTCTTCCTTTGTTCCCCCCTTTGAGGAACTTACACTCCAATATATACAGTACTTGTAACCAATCAGCATTTTCGCATGAGGGGAGAGCATTCACAGATACAGGCAGAAGGCAGGCATATAGTGGACCTGCACTGTCCATCAGGGAGCTCAGCCAATCCCTGGAACTTCCTCAAAATAATGTCAGTTGTTTGTGCAAAAGTTAACTGCTCTGGCTCACTGCCAGGCGCCATCTTAGCCTTGCCACACCTAGGGCCAGGGGTCCGGCCGAAACCCCGACAGTTCCCCCTTTTCTCTTTTAAAAAGAAAAGGAAAGCTCGGGACCGTGCCTGTCTTAGGCGGAGTGGTCAACCACCGTCCTTACCCGTCATCGGATAACTGTAGAGCATGCTACAGCTCCTGTCTTAGGTTGGTACGGTGATCACCTCCTACCTTACCCGTCTGGCTAGCGGTCCAGCATCGTGAGCCATACTTGCGGGGAACTGCCGGCCTCTAGGGCAGCCATGGCCTGATGGAAAATGATACGATCTCTAGCTTGAACTCGGCGCATGCGCATGATAGTGCGTGAGAGGAAGATAACAGTAATGATCATAAGCATGCATAATGCTCCCATACCAGCCCACTGCTTAATAAAACTGAAAGAGGAGGATAACCAATTAGCACTTCAGACATTGGAGCTACATCAACTCTAGTAGCATTAAGGCTAACAATTTGAGATCTAAGAATAACTGTAAGATTATCAAATTCATAAGACCAGTTGGAACGTAGCTGAACAGACAAGATTCTAGACAAATTTGCTGCATAGCTGAAGTTATGATAAGCTATGGGTGTAACACAAAGTCCTCTTAGGTGATAAATGCATCCTACGCTTAACAGTTCCTGTAAAATGTCCATTTGTTCCTGGAGTAAGTCCACCCTCTGGTTCACCAAGAGAATTCCCGCTTTCATGTGTTGATCTACTGTTTGTTGAGTAGACAGAGCAGTAGCTGTCTGCTGGACCACTTCATTAAGCTTAGTTGCTGACTGTACTGATGTCGTCAAGGCTACAGCTGCTGCGGTTGCTGATGCAACTATGGTGGTAATGACTGCTGCGGTGATTCCAAAGTCTCTCTTGTTTCTAGAAAGCAATACTGGCAATTCATCATCTGTAACATAGACTGGGACTGGTAGGAAGGTAGGAACACACATAAGTCTGCCAGCAGGAACCTAGAAGCATTTTAACATTGAGAGATAGCACAAATCTGAAGTACAATTGAGAGAAGCAGTTGTTTTGTTACATAGTTGAACTGTTCCTCCTAAGAGACTAAAAAGAGGTAGTAAGTTAGTTTATTCCGTGGAAACACACAAACTGAGCCGCAGCTCCAGTAAAGCACCGAGTTACCCTTATTACCCAGAGTTAAAAAAACCCCAAACAAAGAGACAAAGAGAAAGTTTATCTTTAGGGGACCTGAAGGTCTCCTCTATTCCCCCTTTTTGTTTATAAAGAACATTTTTGAGGGTGAGATGTGTATGTTCAACAATACCTTGTTTTTGTGGGTTATAAGGTACATCTGTGGTTAGAGTTATTTTAATTTTAGTGAGGAATTGGTTCTTACCAATTTTAGTTTTTAAAGAAAAATTAGACTTTATAACGTAGTACAAATTTTTAACAGTTGCTTAACCATAATTGTATAAACCCCTATTTTTAATAAAACTTAAGAGACACAAAGTTAAGAATGAATTGGTGTTTCTAAGAAATCCTTGTCATTTTACCATGTCATTTTACCATATAGATTAAACTTTGGCTTATATCAGAACATTAGTATTTCACCTTAGGAAAAACCTTAAATAGCTTTAGCTGTTTTACATACACACAACCAACTTAGTTACACACAGACTTGTTGAAACTTGCCCTTTGTTACACACAGACTTTTTTGTCCAGAAACATTTTCTTTTCCTTTTTATTAAATACATTTTTAAACCCAGAACCTTTTATTTTCTCTTCCCTATTTGTTGGCCCCTTTTTGTTCACATTCTGAAACAACTCTTATGAAATTTCTGAATTTAGATAAATCACCCTATTTTAATAAGATTAAATATTTTGTTGTTTATAGTACTCTTAATTGAAACACAGTAGAAACCTTTGGGACCCTTTATATATAGAATTCCACTTGTTAGGATATAACTCTTAGTAACCTTGTTTTTAGTTTAGTGATGACACAAAGCAAGTTTAAACCCTTTTATTTACCAACCTATGAAAACACCAATAATGTTTAAGTATGATACCCCATGGAATTTGAGGAGTTAAGAGTACTTGATGTTATTTAACAATTAGCATTTTAACTTTGTAAATTAACCAGAAGTCTCTACAAACACATTTGAGTAATCCCATACATGTTAACTCCAATTTATTTATTTTATAAAAACCAAGATATCAGACAAGTGTCCTGAACAGGATCCGTTGCCTCTTTCCTGCTGAAGAAAAGTCCTAGAAGCAATTGATATTAGACATTGTTTAACATTAACATTTCATTAGTTTGACCACCTGGAGACTTGTAAGTTATTTTTAAAGATATTTTACTTTCATTAGTTTACCCAATTTAAATTGAACCCTTTTAAATCACGTGAATAAAAGTATTTGGATCCATTTTTAAATTTTAATTTAAGAGCTCTCAGTTTTGACGCAGACAAAACATGACATTAGACAGCACAACATAACATATAACACAAAATTAAAGGCCTTGTAACTTATAGGTGAATGTTCATTGCAATGAAACAGCTGTTTAAAAAACTTCAGTTGAATAAAAAATAGAACTGATCAAAAATAAAATCATTAACCTAGGTATGTAGGATTAAAATTATGAGCTCAAAAATACAGCATTAAAGAAAAAAAACAAAACAAAACAAGAATCCTGAAGAATAAGTCAGTTTTATGCAGCGGCCCAGGAATTTAAAACGGACACTTTTTTTCTTCTTTTCTTCTTATCTTTAGGTTACCCCCCTTTTCTCCTTGAGACGCTGTAGTTACATTCCATTGTGGCAGGGGGAGGGAGGATCACCCAGGACTTTACTTTTTAACCCCTTTTTTGCCTGGTTGAGAAATCAGGTTAGGTTTGAATGCAGAAAATCATGAAACAATTATCTCTTACAATATTAAGAATTGATCCAAGACACAAACAAGCCACACAACAAACACAAAAATAACACACCACACACACAATTTGGTACCCCTTCATAAATTGAGACTAATTTTACCGGGCAACGAACCTGCCTTCTGTGAACTGTTACCGGGCTTAAAGCCTATTAATCTTTTCTCTGCTACCGGGCTTAAAGCCTATTAATATTTCTCTGCGACCGGGCTTAAAGCCTATTAATATTTCTCTGCGACCGGGCTTAAAGCCTATTAATATTTCTCTGCGACCGGGCTTAAAGCCTATTAATATTTCTCTGCGACCGGGCTTAAAGCCTATTAATATTTCTCTGCGACCGGGCTTAAAGCCTATTAATATTTCTCTGCTACCGGGCTTAAAGCCTATTAATATTTCTCTGCGACCGGGCTTAAAGCCTATTAATATTTCTCTGCGACCGGGCTTAAAGCCTATTAATATTTCTCTGTTACCGGGCTTAAAGCCTATTAATATTTCTCTGCTACCGGGCTTAAAGCCTATTAATATTTCTCTGCGACCGGGCTTAAAGCCTATTAATATTTCTCTGCGACCGGGCTTAAAGCCTATTAATATTTCTCTGCTACCGGGCTTAAAGCCTATTAATATTTCTCTGCTACCGGGCTTAAAGCCTATTAATATTTCTCTGCGACCGGGCTTAAAGCCTATTAATATTTCTCTGCTACCGGGCTTAAAGCCTATTAATATTTCTCTGCGACCGGGCTTAAAGCCTATTAATATTTCTCTGCTACCGGGCTTTCTAGCCTTACTTACTTTATTACTTTATTGCTTTATATTTTATTACTTTATTACTTACCACTTAACTTACCCTTGTCTGTGAAAAGTTTATGTTCTTTGGATCCCGGGTTTCGGCACCATTTGTCGCGCTCCCTGCCCGCAGAGAGACATGACACCTGGTTCTTTTCAGCCCTTTTATTGCGCGCACCCCCATCCTCCCAGTTCTTCCTTTGTTCCCCCCTTTGAGGAACTTACACTCCAATATATACAGTACTTGTAACCAATCAGCATTTTCGCATGAGGGGAGAGCATTCACAGATACAGGCAGAAGGCAGGCATATAGTGGACCTGCACTGTCCATCAGGGAGCTCAGCCAATCCCTGGAACTTCCTCAAAATAATGTCAGTTGTTTGTGCAAAAGTTAACTGCTCTGGCTCACTGCCAGGCGCCATCTTAGCCTTGCCACACCTAGGGCCAGGGGTCCGGCCGAAACCCCGACACATAGCCATCTGCAGGACAGGTATTTGAACTTCACCTTGTTCCTCTCCCAGCTTTGGTTGAGATGATGTCTATCTCAGCCTCTGATATCTTGCTTTTTGCTTTGGACTTCTCTGTGTTTTTTCCTTTGCCAAAAGCTCTTCCATATGGCACAGCTGTGCTCTGTCTGATGTCATCTGTGTTGTCTTTGTTCATCTTTTCTTCCAGTCAATAAAGACAGTGACACCTTTATTTTTCCTTGCTGACAGGCAGATGTACACCCTCTCATTTTTTGTGGCATCTTTTTGAGCAAGGCCACCAGAGAGGCAATGAGACTCCACTGTTTTGGCTGTTGCCTTACCGTGTCCCCCTGACTGTCTTCAATAATGAGCATCATGCCACCTTCTTTAGAGGCTGTGTCCAGATCTGGAGGGCAGTGAGTTCTCCATCTTTACCTACTTACAAATCACCTCATGGGGCACTTGTTAGTTTAAGATTTCTCACAGCTGGTTTCTTTTCTTAACCAAAATGGCAGTTTTTATCCTTACTATATAGTGACTCTGTATGGACACTCTGCCCCCAACAGGTCTTATTCCAAGGGAAAGCCAAGCAATACAATGGTCCTTGCTCTTTGTCACTTATCATGTTATTATTTTTGGGACTTGCTATGTTTCCAGCAGAGTGGCACAAAAGCCTCTTTTCAGCATCAGGCCCAGAATTTTATCGACCCACAGATGCAAGTGAGGTGGACACAATAAACAGGTCACCCTGCATAGTTCTTCAGTCTCGAGAGAGCATTGATGGGGATGATCTGTTTTTCACTGGTAGGATTATAGAGACATGTTTGAGTAGCCTTAAGATGGCAGCTGGTGTTGGGCCAAGAGGTGGAGCATAATTAGTGTTAACATGGTGTGATCTCTCGTGATCTTTTGCCTGATTGGTTGATGTCTCTTCTGTGCTAGTGGTCAACAGATGTTCCTCATTCTTAATTGGTACCATGGCGCATGCTCCAACCGTGCTACTTAATCCTAAACTGATTGGCTGCCTTAGGTACATAAGACATTCTCTTTACCTGGGAGGAGATTGCAGATCGCAGAATGAAGATCGCAGAACACACGATGAAGGACACACCTCTAGGTCATAGGTCGCAGGTTGCAGGCTGCAGGCTGCAGGCCGAACGCTGCACCCTGCACCTCCAAGAAGTGACTCACCTCTAAGAAGCAGACCTCTGAAAGCGTAGCCTCTCTGAAAGCGTAGCACCTCTAAAATTAAGCAAAGCCTCTCTTCCTCTAAGCAAAGCCTCTCTTCCTCTAAGCAAAGCCCCTCTTCCTCTATAAACTAGTGAACAAGCAAGTAAGCAAGGAAGCAGCTCAGAAATAGAAGTAGTTCATTCCCAGTTCACCTCCGATTCCTTCCCGCGGGATTGTTGCTGCTGGTGGCAACATAGGATCATTAACTTCACTGTTTATCCCAACAACTGGTCTAGAGGATGTAATCTGGAACGTGGAAACCCTGACCAATTACACTCAGAAAGCTCTTGATGTCACTGAGAAAGGTATTTCTCTTCTTATTGCAGAGTTGGCATCATAAAAAAGCTGTTTTACAACACTGAATGGCCTTGGATGTTCTCAAAGCAGCTCAGGGTGACACAAGCGCCATCAATCAGACTGAGTGTTGTGTTTACATTCTTGACGAATCTGGCACCGTGACTCAAATCCTCAGTGGTACATGCCTCTAATCCTAGCAGCTGGAGAAGCTGAGACAGGAGGACTGCAAGTTCAAAGCCAGCCTCAGCATCTTAGTGAGGCCCCAAGCACCTCATCAAGACCCTGTCTCTAAATAAAATATAAAAATGGGGTAGGGTTGTTGCTCAGTGGTTTAAGTGCCCCTGGGTTCAATCCCCAGTACAAAAGAAAAGAAAAGACTTGCGTTCCCCACTAGATGCTATGTTCTCAGCAGCCTTGCCACGGGGACAACTTTTTAGTTGGATTTCTGGCACTTCCTGGTGGAGGAAATTGCTAGTGTCTAGATACAATTCATTATAGCTAATCAATCTTATTCTGATACTTATGTCTTCTCATTTTTCTTATAGAACATTTGCCTCTAAGTTGGGTTTAAATTGTTTCTCCTGTATCAGATATCGTGGCCCCCTGGATAGGCCTTAACTCAAAATGTAGAGCACTTCACTGACAACAAGTATTGGAGATACCTACCCTGATCAGCAGGAAGTAGATAATAATTTGATTTCATCACCCCTTGTTCCCTATATGATTGAGAGTTTCTGACCTTGGCCAGGGGTATGGTTAGTAATGAGCATTGAAATGCAAACCAACAATATGTTAACGTCATGGGTTTTGTTGAAGTTACTTTTAAGGCAGTGGATAATTGGATAACATAGAAAAACAATAGGTGGGCAAACTTTGTGAATAAATAGCACCAAAGAGTGTCAAATAATAAAATATACAGAAAGAAAGATTAATGGGGCTTTTACTAACCCTTGGCAGGGTCAACTGGGGTTGTTGTAAAGCTAGAGTATATGACCACAGGTGTCTCCATATATTTCAGAAATTTTCTTAGTAGTGAAACTGTGCTAAGGTAAATTCCATGTGGTCAGTGACCTCAATACTCATGTTAACATAGGATTGACTTATAAATAAAGCCCCCCAAACAGAATGACCAGCATGACAAGTCTGGAGAGGAACAACTAGGGTCAAAAACTCCACCAATCAATGTAAATTAGACGTTGAACCCCTGATTGGCAAAGAGTGGTGAAGTTAGACCCAGTTCTCAAGGCAACCATAAAACATCAATAAATTTGGAGACAGCACTGTTTTCTTTGTTGTTCTCTGCTGGAAGACAACCCACTCTGGTGAGAGTGTTCTTTGTTTGAGCCTTACTTTACTTTTACTTATAATAAAGTTCTCTTGCGTGGTTTTTGTTTTGTGTTTCTTTGGAACAAAGAACAAAGGTTTGGAACTTCAGCTGCCCATTCCTGTGACAGGTTATAACCTTAACCTAATCAGTGAATTAATTCCTAATGGGATTAACTGAGTGGTAACTGGAGGCAGGTGGGGCATGGCCGGAGGAAGTAGTACATTGGTTTTCGGGTATATATTTTGTATCTGAGAGTGCAGTCTCTCTCTCTGCTGCCTGATCATCATGTGAGCCACTTCCCTCTGCTAGACTCTTCCTCTATGATACTTTGCTTCATCATCAGCCCTGAGGAATGAAGCTGACCTTCTATGGACTGACCTCCAAAACCATGAGCCCCCAAATAAACTTTTCCTCCTCTATAATTGTTCTGGTCGGGTCTGCCAGTTGCAGCAGCAAAAAAGGTTGACTAAAACAATGTACGTTTTCCTTTATTTTATATACCATGATTTTAGAAAATGTTGCATTTAATTCTTTGCATTCAATAGTTGCATAACACTTAGTCTTAACTGTGATCCTATAGTATACATTTAGTTTTAATCAGCAATTTTGGGTATAGAATATTATGAATGGTGTTAAATTTTAGTTAGTTTTTTGTGATATAGTACTAGAAGTGGAAATTGTGAGACAATGAATACAAGGTTTTGGAACGTCTCAAAACCTAATGGTGTATTTTATTTACTATGTTGTATTATCTTGAGCAATTAAGTCCTGAAGACTCATCAGGAAGATGGGCCAAACTCTTTAAACTGATTTGTTGGTGTATTATTATCCATGTGGAAGATTTATAGCTGGATGAAATGAAGCATGAAAAAGGTAAAGATTCATTGGAATAAGGAAGAGTAAAAAAGTCAGGGCTTGACTGCATCCCTTATGGAAATTATCAATTCAGAACTTTGGGAGACACCATAAAAATCCTAAGAAATATCAAATTGATTTTAAATCCACTCATCTTTGCTTTCACAGTATAGACAATAGTTATAAGGAGTTTTGTTCCTTTACTCTGTTAGGAGAAGGCAAGGTAAGAAATGTTGCTTTGTAAGCAGAAAGTGAAGTCAAAGTAATTCAATTTAATTACCTTGTGATAGATATGAGTAAATTTACTTCAAAGCAATTCTTCAGAAACACTGGTTCTATGGGGCCTGAGGTTCCAGCCATTTTCAAAAGAGCAATTCAGGTTTCCATTGCATTTTTTTTTCCATTGCATTTTAAGGGTTTTTTTTTTAATGTCAAACTAGAGTTACAATATAATTTTTATAACAAAGTTTTATTATTTAAATTATTACTAAGTTGTCACATTAATCTGGCCAAAATAAAATATAGTTAAATGCAAATCCATTTATTCCTACCTCACAGGAACAACACCTCTTTCAAGTTTGTGCATTTACATTAAAAAATCAAAAACCAATAAAACTGAGACCTTGGAATAATTATAAATCTTACTGAACCTTTTGCAGTTCCAAATCCAAGTTTAATTTCAGATAATGCTATTATTCTCATATTGTATTGCATTGGTACTATTTACAGTGAATATTAAATTTGTAGGGTTTTGGTAGTGTTTCTTCAAATTTGGAAATTAAAAATAAATGTATTGGAGTACTTTAAAAATAAGCATGTATTGATAAGGAAAAATATGATTCTCACGTTAGAAAATACCAAATTTATCAAAGCTTATTTTCATTATTCAAGTATCCATCATAATAATGAAATATACCTAAATTCAAAACTGGGCAAGTCTTTCTAAAAGACAGTGACCCTGGAATTCTAGCCTGGATCATTATAGCCTCTTCCTCCAGAACAAAACTGAAAAGGATGCACATTCTTTGTGACTTACACTGTCTGACTCAGGCACTGACCTGGCTACTTAATTCTGAGGTACATTTATCAGTTGTTCCCATCCAGTAGTTATTGCTGCCACCAGAATGCTTCGCCTGGTGGATTATTCAGTATAACAGAGCAAATCATAAAGCACTTTCCCAGCCTGGGTTCCAAGAAAGCTGAGGCTGAGATGGAGATTATTAGCGTGCAAGAGGTTTTGTAGGAAGCTTTAAAGGCCAACACCTGTGGAAAGGAGGTGGTAGAAGCAGGACTGGACAGAAGTTGAAGTTTGACAAGGTCTCAGTGGAGGCTGAGGCCGAACTATTCATTCAAAATTATCCTCAGTGGGGGTTAAAGGCCAGGGCTTGACACCACACGTTGATCCGGCATTGTTCATTGTCTGCCTAACTTGGGGGTCTGACATAAACTAGTGCTTCTCGAACTAGTCAAGCCTCAAAGGTGACAATACTTCCACAGGGGGAGAACAAATCCTTAATTTCTGAAGGGGAATCTAGGTGGTGTATCATAGTGCGCATCCTAAATACTATGAATTCATTCACAACTGGTTCTGCAGAAAAAAATAAAAAAACCCCTTCTGCATTTGTTCAGAATGGCTTCACTAAGAGAAATCAATTTGCTGTTCTCCTATTTTGAGACTAGTTATTGTCCCCCCCACTTTCTTTTTGGTAATGAAAAGAAGCATCTGTGTTTTATTGACTTTCCTGCTATAGGGCTTAAATTGTGTATTTTTTGCATATGTGCTTTCTGCATATTTTTGCATAGGTAAAACACTAATACGATAAAATTTTCTCAAAATATGTAATAAAGAAGGTATTTGTATATTCAAAGCATTCCACTTTCTTGCTGTATCAAACTGTATAGATTTTTTTATGTTCAGTATTATAGAAGATTATAAAATTTTAGAAAGTAAAAAAAAAAACAAAAAAATAAAAAGTAAACATATTTTTGGGTGACTAAAAAAGTAACTCTTGATAATCATTGTGGAACATATAAGAAATAGTCCTGGGGGAAAAAAAATGGAAAACTCTGAGGTACAAATTATACAATGAAATTTTTTGAATTAACAAGTATTTTAGGATTGTATAATTAAAACTATTTCCATTGATGTAAAATCGCCAAAGTATGTAATATAACATACTATAGCTAGATGTTTTATTGATTTAAAAAATGGCTGACTATCATGTCTTTAGTCACTGTTTAGAAAATTTTTAATATTTTTACATGAAATTACTAATACCTGCCTTTTCCATGAGTGATAATGACTTGTCAATGGTAAAATCAAGGTAATAAATAGTAGCAATCTCATAGGATTATCATGAGATTCAATAAATAATGAATGTAACATACTGAATAGCATCCCTTATGCATTGTTACTCTCCAATAAGGGTTAATACTTGTTTTTATTTGTGTTTTATTACATTACAAATATAGTAAAAATGTATTGAAGCATTCCTATGTATTTGTCAATAATGGGTGACACTCGCATACACCAAAGTTTAAATGTTAATTAAAAAACATTTAAAAATGCTTGTATTTACTTTTGTTTCTGGATATGAAAATCCTTCAAAAAATGTGTATTTCAGTTGTCACAATTCACTAGGCACATTCTACATATGACATTTGCAGTGCTTTTTGATGTAACTTATCTTTTTAAATTATGGACATTATATTTCTAAATCAGCTATTTAAATAACCAAGATGTTTATTTGCTTAATAAACATGGGAAGTTTCAATACCTCAGTTACTGCTATTGATTTTGTTATGTTGTCTTTCCCTCTTCCTGCCAGTTGATGTACTCCCTCGATGACATCTCATCTGCTCTCATAATTTGGCTTCATATTTGGTTATAATAACTGTCAGATGCTATCCACATCTTAGGTGGGACTGACTTCCTTTGTGTCTTCAGCCTGAGTCTGTTGGCGATGTTTCCACTGCCATTTGGTACAGGAGAATAGCAACTCATTCTGCTTCTCTTCAATATTTCATGGATAAATCTAAAAAACATTTCATCCTCTCACATCAAGAGTCGGACAAAGGGAACACCAGGTCTTTTAAAAACTTGCCTTGGAGAATTCAGTAACTTTGATATCAACAAGGTGCTCACTGACTCTACCCCAACTGGCATTCTCTGGCATAAGATATGGAGACCAGACAATATGTCAATATGCCAATCAGCACCTCATACAAACTGTACACCATAAAGTCATCATACATGAGGAAGTATATAATGAAGGGAGAAGGTGGTTAATTAGTGTAAAACTGTATAGTGGCCAGATAAAAACAATGAATTTGGAGGTAACTTGAAAGAGAGAGGACCCAGTCAGAAAACTCTGATTCAGAGGCATTCATTCCTTCATCCAAACATATCTTCTTTGTTTTTTCAACAGCTATTCTTTGAGCTCTTATTGTATATAAGGTACTGTGATAGGAGTATGGAGATTACAGGACATACTCTCTTTTAATCAACAAATGTCCAGAAAAGGACAATCCTGTATTAGTTTTGGAACAAACTTTCAGCATGAAGAAAAGAGTAGAAAAACCCCTATAGAAGATGACCCTGTAGAAAGATCATTTATCCTGCCACTGTTTAATGGTGACTTGGAAACATAAACTTTTTATTGCCCATTTTCTTTGGAGGAATTTCCTGAACATATATAGCAAATGTGTGTAATGTGTGGTGTGTGTGTGTATGTGTACATTAAGTTAATGCAAACATACCAAGTAATATCCTGTGAGAGTAATTTTTATGTCCACACTATGGAATATTTAAAGAGATTAGAAAAGAGTCACATACTAGACATATTTAATAAGTATTTTAAATATAATTTGTAATCCTGTACTAATGTTGAAATATTTAAAACACCTAAATTTTATAAATTGTAATACTCTATATAAGACAAAATATGAATTAATTAAATTAAATACTTTACATATTTTAGTTTTTATCACACATACAAAAGTCCAGTTTGCAATATGATATGTATTTTCAAATGATGTTATTGCTATTAACTACCAAAATCTAAAAACAAATAGAAAATTCTACGAAGCAACCAAAGGATACAAAGGACACACTACCTTTGAGTGAGCCCCAGTAAAACAAAACAAAGATATTTGCAGCTAATAAATGCTAAAAGATAATGCACCAGAAGAACTTTAAAAAAAGGTCTTATAAAATGGAGTTTTTCAGTTCATTCCTTTCAGTGGAAGGAATATAATCTTAAGAAGAAACACAGAACTCCAAGATGCAGTCAGGACAGCCAAAGGGCAAATATGTAGATAAATAAAAGCAGATATCACTTATACAAAATGTCAGTAGCATCTTGTGCTGTTTAAAATACATGTATAGTTAAGGTACATGAAACAATAACAATCAAGGTGGGCATACTGTAATTAAGGGTCTCAAATTTTATAACATTTGTTTGGAGAGGAGATAAACTTTGCATTCAATTAAAATAAATCTAAGGATAATATTATAATCTCTAGATAATCCACAAAGGAAAAGAGGATAAAAACAATTTTAGATGATGTTGAATAAAGCAGGAAGGAGAAAAGAAATTTATTTCATTTTTGAGTAAAGAAATAAATAATAAACAGATAAGATGTATTCTGTTCATTCTTTATTCAACAACAAAAAAGTAATTGATGTCTTGATAGGTCCAAGAGAAAATAAATAGAAAAATTATTTTAATAATAAATTTTAGGTTTAAACTATATAGTTTGTTTAGAATCTAGAATTCTAAGTTTGGATTAAACATAAAATGCACACATATGTTGCTTACAAAAAATACAAGAACACAAAATGTTAAAGGATAGGAAAATATAATTAGCATCAACCTAGTCAATGAAAGGTGGCATAGTTATGATACCATCAGACCAAAGAGACTTGGGGTCAAACAAAATTTTTTAAAAGGCAAGGATGAACCTTTCATGAAATGATCTGCCAGCAAAATACAATGATTCTAAGTCTATATGCATGGAAGCTCTTAAGTTTAAACTAAAATAGGGAAAAACCTAACAAATAGAGAAGAAATAGGCAAATCCAAAATCCTAGCAAAACTCTCAATAGGTGATAAAATAAGCAGAAAACCAAGTGAGGACTTGGCGGGCTCAGTATTGCAATTACCAAAGAACCGGTTTGATGTTGTTCATGCACACCTGTAGCCAATGGTGGTAGAGCAGATTGTCTGCGTGGAGCTTCTCATGGAGCTTCATAGAGAACCGCATATGTGGCGATTACTAAAATGTAGCATTGTAATCTATCAGTCTTTATTCATTGGCAACAGTTCAAAAAGCTAATGATATTAGAAGATAACAGGAAAACAAAGTGGCATAGTGAAATACATACAGATTCTATCATAAAAAAGTATACTTAGGGGGAGAGAGGAGATACAAGAAAAAAGAGAATGGTGGAATGAAATTGCTCAAACTGTGCTGTGTGCATATAAAAATACACCACAGTGAACTTTACCTTCATGCATATCTATAAAGCAATGATTTTAAGAAAGTATAAATAAACCAGTAGTATAGAGAAAAGGGAACAGAGGGAGAGAGAAGGGGAGGGAAAAGGAGGAGTATTGAGGTCTGATGTAGAAATTATATTCCATGAATGTACAATTGTATCAAATATGAATCCCAATATTATGTACAACTATAATTCAATAATAAAAACCAAGAAGTTGCTTTTCTAAAATTTCTGAATAGACATCTAATCAAATTTAAAATCAATACCTGCCATATATAAAACTTTCTAAAAGGTTTTAAAACATCGGTTTTTATGAAGTAACTTCATTCAACTTGAATTTCCCTATTCCTCTTACTCAGAGTCAGAATTGGGCAGTAGGTAAGCAAAGAAAGTAAGTGACTGACATTTTGGCATAGCTGCTTGCTGACAAGGTGATCTTAGGCAATTTACTTAACCTTGCTAAATGCCAATAAACTCATCTCCAATATGGGATAGTGATGGTACTTATTTGATAGCCTGGCCATGAAGATTTAAAAGGTAATGCTTATGAAATGTTTTGCACAAAGTACAAAATAATATTTCCAGACTATTTAGTGGAGTGTATCCCACACACAGTATTTTCCTGTTGCTCAGCTCCTTCATTTCGCTAGAATCGATGGGACAAGATATTTTCCAGAACTCAGGAGACTGTGCTCAGGCAGCACTATAGTAATTTTTTAGATCTCCTGTTTAACACATTTGCCTTCAGGAAAAGTTATATTTATGAATTCATGGCATAATTCACATACCAGAATATTGAACAGAGTCTACTTGGTGTCAGTATCACAAATTATATTTATTCTTACTGTTTCTCATGTTAAAAAGAAATCATGACTAGGTGTGATTCAGAATCCCCTGTTCTTTAGTCAAAGTTTCAAAACTGGAAGTGTTAGAAAAGTTGAAAAAAAATTCTATATTATATTCTCAGAAGTAAATACATGTGACCATGATATAATGTAAAATAAAGGAATGTATGTTTGGAAAATTTTGACTCATTTTAAACATGGACTTTTAAACATTTTTTAATATATGACTGTCATTACTATGATATTGAAAACATAGACAACATAAGAAAGAAGTTATGAAATCATAAGTTATCTACTATTTCTCTGCTTGAGAGACTCTGAAATTTACAAATGTTGTAGTTCACTTTAAGTATAACATGATCCCTATTATTCACAATTTTACTGTCCCTCTTGACCAAGTACCATGTAAATTAAATTGGAAAACCTGAAAACTTCTAAATAATAAAAATGCCAAATACAAGAAATGTAACATTTGAAACTATTAGTTTGCATTAGTTTTCTATTCCTGAACAATATTTCTCTCAACTTTAACAGATTAAAATGATATTTATTTTCCCAAAGTTTTGTTCTTTACTCAGGGTCTCACAGGCTAAAATCAAATTGTTAAATGAGGGAATTTCAAGGTTAGAGATCCTGGGGAAGATTTTACTTCCAACTTCATTCAAGGGTTGGGCAGGACTTAGTTCCTTTTGATTGTACAATTGAAGCTCTTATTTTCTCATAGTTCGATGTAGCCACTGTTACGGGTCACTCACATGCCTGGTCAGATGACCACCACCATTTTCTAGACCAATACAGGGTTTTTCTTTGTGAAGAATTTCTGTTTTTCCTGATCCTGATCTCAGTTTCTTTGGTCAGATGTAGTAGAAAATGTCTATATTTAAATTTCAACTGGTTTGGGACCATAATGACATCTACAAAAATCTCTTGATTGCAGTGACCCTACTAGTCTTTGAGTACTTCAGAACAGATATGTGTGCAGTAGCTTATGGGAATCTTGGGGGCCATCTTAGAATTCTGCTATTTTAAATAAAATTCTTATATTTATTGATTTTTAAAATTTTATTATTTCCAAAAATATTTATATTTATTGATTATATTTATTGATTTTTAAAATTTTATTATTTCCAAAAATATTTATAGAAAGTAGATGAAACAGATCTGTTTTTAGACCTTATGAATTAATTGTAAAATCAGTCACATCATTTAATTGGCAAAGTGGATTCCAGTAATTTTTTCCTGGTTTTATTCAATTGAATAGAATATTTGAGATCATTTTTTAACTACTCCATTATTTATCATATTTTACATGATTTATCTTAAAGTATTATAAAACTGACATTAAACAGGGTCTACTATATATATATATACACAAATGTTATCTGTATTTCTCAGTGTATGATCTTAATATTGGCTTTCTTCTTTCTGTTCTTTTCCATTTATTTAACCTGAGATAATCAGCTAATCAAATCTGTTTATTATGTGATTAACAAATTCTTTAATTTTCTTTACTTCTCTTTCAGGAAAATGCAGTCAGAATAGCTAAACATTGATTAAATACATAATAAAATGTATATTAACAGCCTATCAATAAGGGGCCAACTACCATTTTTTCCTCAAGGGCCAGAGGGTAAAGGTTTTAGGTTTTACAGGCCATTAGATATTTGCTACAGTTTCTTCTTCCTTCCTTCCTTCCTTCCTTCCTTCCTTCCTTCCTTCCTTCCTTTCTTTCTTTTTTTCTTTCTCTCTCTCTCTTTCTTTCTTTCACCATCCTGTAAAAAATATAAAGAACATTAGTCATATCAAGTCAAATTTTGCATAGAATATGGCCTGGAGAAAAGATTCATATTTGTCCAAAAAGGTAAAAGAAAGAGTGAAGAATCAACTGGAAATCTGAACATCATCATGATACTATTACTTAAAATCGATTTAGTATTTATTTATGACAGTTCTGATTTACTTGTAGTATGTCAAAATGAAGGCATGGATTTTATGCACGTAATACAAATAAGAAAAGTTAGTCTTAGAGAATGAATTGCTGAATTGCTAAGGACACAAAACTCTACTGAATAGCAATTTCAGTACTTGACAACAGACTCCATATTCTCAACCCTTACCATGGAACTGAAATTTTAATAAGCATAAGGAAATACATTATGATTTAAATAACAAGAAAAGTAACAAAATGATCAAATAATCCCCCAAACAGATCTTACGCAAATCTTGGAAAAAATTAATTAACTTAGGATTTTTGGTTATAGGAAGTTTCATTTTTCTGAGGCTGTTGTATAGCTCTGAAGCCCAGAACAAAATTTTCTATTTCAACCATGAAAAAATACAGGATTTCAAAGACTAAATGTTTGTGTTAGAAAATAACTTGTATTATTATTTTACTCTGCTTATTAACTCCTCTTTGAAAAGTATTAATCAACTGTTTTTTGATGCTGTGAAAAAGGGCTAGTACCATTAATTTGCCTTCAAAACAAGAAAATGTAGAACTCGTCCAGGTTTGGGTACTATGAAATAATAAGATTTTCTTTTCTCTCAGAATTTTCTAAATATTTCTTATACACCTAACAAAAATAAATGGTCTACATATTTCTTCACATAAAAGATCATTTATATTACTGATAAAATGAGCATGCAATGATCATGTCTTTTAGACATAAATGCTTTACAAGGAGAATTATTGAAAATTTATTGAAACTATTGGGGAAATTCCTAGAACAACTTGGTTCAGAGAGAAACAAGGTATACACTTATTGATGCTCTAAAATAGCATGGTAGAAAAATCAGCCAATTTTAAAAAATTCCTTTGAGTATCTGAGTTTGAGAACTCAAAGACTGGAGTGGAGCCAGATTAGAGTACTTATAAATTATAAGTTACATAATGCATACAATAAGTTCTACAACAGATTAAATAAATAAATTTAATAAAAATACTGAAAAACTGAAACAAAAATGAAAAGAAAATTCAATGCCATAAAGAAAGAAAATTTTAACTGAAAGTCCATCTTATGAATGAAAACTCCAAGTGGAGTTCCCTTTATTGGTGAAGTTTCTTAAACACTTAATATTACACAATCTTGTTAATAAAATAAGGATATTAGAAACATTTCTAAATTTTGGGGTCACTGTTACTTGATATTAAAACTTTAAAAATTCATTAAAGATGTTTAAGAAAACCGACAGACCAATATGCTAAAGGAATGTAGAAAGAAAAATTCTCCAAAAATACTGGAAATTATACCCAACTACAGCTAAGAACAGAACCTTATAAGCAGGAAGACTATCCTAGGAACATCAAGTAGTTGAAAAATCTAAAAACAAAACAGTTAATATGACTTATTTTAGCATAAAGTACAGTAGATACCTGAAAACAAATTTAAAAATGTTAACACCATTCATGGTGAAAACTTTAGCAAAATGGTAAAAGAACAAAACTCTGGCTTTTCAAATATTTTATGTGAAACCAGAAACTGTCATCAGACTTAAATGATATCCACATAAGTAAGATCAGGAAAAAATACCATTTCAGTTTCACTCCTTCCATTTGGTATTTATTTGGAGGCCTATCTGTGTAGCAATTAAAATAAGTAAAAAACAGATAAATAAGCATTCAAGATGATCACATATACATAGACTTAAAGTCTCCAATAACTACCAACACTATTAAGGAGGCAGGATAAAAGCATAAAATTTAATTGAAGGTCTGAACACTAGAAATCAGAAACAAGAAAATAAAAATAAGTGGTTTACTTACAAGAACATTAAAACATTAAATTCTTAGGGGTAAATTTAATAAAAGATGTATGCAAAAAGTCACAAAAATTAAAAGAAGTGAAAGAATTAAGTGGGTGGAAAGATACATGAAATTTATATATTAGAAAAGTCAGTGTTATAAAAATCATTTCTTCAAATTGATCTAAAGTGTTCCCAGTCAAAAACTCATCAGACTTTTTTTCCCCACAAGAGGGGGTTGGTAAATCTTTTCAGAAATGTAGAAGAATATTCAGAGATTAAAAAGAGCCAAAACAAATTTGAAAGAGGACACAGTTGGAGGGCTTACACGGCATGATGTTAGGATGTCCTATAAAGCTATAGTAATCAAGGCTACTGGTAAACATAAGGGTAGATGAATAGACCAAGTGAATATAATAGTGAGTACAGGTATAAAACTGCCTATTTGCTTAAGTAAAACACATACGTATGTCCTCTAATTGTATATCAGCATTCATAACCAAAGATTGGAAACCATATAAATACCTTTCACCATTGAATAGATGAGCAAATTGTGACATAGCCAACTATTGGAATACGAATCAGCAACAGACTGATTCATGCAACAGAAACCTAATTCTGAAAACAATTTTGCTGAGAAAAATAAGCAAGGCACAAAGAGTATTTATTGTATGCTCTTGTTTATATGAAGTTTTAGGAAAGGCAGAGTTGATATCTAATTGCATAAAGATCAGTGGTTTCTTCAGCACAGTAATGTATTTGGTTCACAGCAAGTGAGGCACAGGGATCTGGTGTGAGTGTAGTCATTTTCATCTTGATTGTGATGGTTGAAATGTTGGTGAATACACCTGTTCAATATGATCAAACTGCACATGTAGCCGCTGTATCATATTGTCTGTAAATGATACATTAGTAAAAGTGGAGTAAGGAAATTTTCAGAAATAACTTATACATATAACCTATGCCTGATTTGCTCCTCTGTAGAGCATTTATTCAAAACTTTTAGGTTACCATTTGTCTCCATACTTTCTATAATTTTTTGTGTCACTCTTTTATCATAATTAAAGGGTTTTCTCGTAATGCTGATCAGTCCTTTTATTTTTTGTTATTTAATAGATCACATCTTCAATCTCCAGAAAAAAAGTTTACATCTAAATCTGATGTTCTTTATCTAAACTTCATTTATTTGTTTTTACCTTTCTTTGCATGCAGTGTAAGTGTAGATGACTATGATTTCTACTAACTTAGCTTGTTTGGAGCATGACCAAAAAAAAGGAGCCTAAAAATCAGAAACTACAGTGCAATGATATGTATGTGTGTGTGCCTTATATACTTGTATATATGTATATGTACTTATTTATTCAGTATACATTATACTGAAATCTGCAAACACTTGAATTGTTATTTTAATTAGTTTGAAATATGATTAAACAAACCCATATTATATCTTCTTCCCTACCAAACCTAAATCTTTGAATTAATTGATAATTTATCTTTTGTTTTCTCTCAGATATTTAACTTTAGTAATTAGCATTACCATCATTACCATCATCACCATCATAGCTAATATCACCCTCTTGCTATGTCAGGATCTCTGCAAAGAGACTTCTTGTGCATTCCTTAGCCCTTTCACAATCACTCTTTATTTCTTAATAATTGTTAAATTTAGTGACACCTCAATGTACTTTCTTCTTTCATGAAGGAATTTCCTTGTTATGGCTACTTTCTAAACAGGGATTATGGGATTAGTATCAAATTCCTTAATCCTAATAATAATAGGATGCTCTGGTTTAAATCCTTATGTCATGTTTGAACATGGTTAGAATTCACTGCATGAAGTAGAAGGTTCCCACTCCAAACCCATTCCCTGGGCCTAGGAAACCTTTTTTGTGAAGTGGAGTTGTTTGAACAGCATTCTGAAAAAATTCAAGTAAATCACATTCTTTATAAAGGCTTCATGACATGCCTCTTTACAGTTCCTCTTATATTGCTCTCCTCTAAGTTGACTTAAAAGACATGTTGGGAAAATGTTGAGAAATTAGTTTTAGACTCAATGCTGTGATTTTGATGTATAAACTCTCACAAAAGCATTTCTGTGTTTGTGCCCCAGCCTCAAAATTTCATCTAAAAAGTCAGCCAAAGTTCTTGCTAGCCAGCAAAATAAAATGTAATTTTTGTTTACTGTTATCCAGAGTAGATTGTGCTGATTCTCAGTGCTGTTCTATGAGTGGGAGAATGTATATCCTAATGCTTCTCAAGCCATCTCAGAGAGAAGTAGTCGCTTTTCCATACGAGACACTGTTGACCTTGTACAGCTGACAGCTGCAAACGGAATGGGGAAATATCAGGCTGTTTACTCAGAAGAATGGATGCAAGAGAGAAACCATCAAAGTACATAGATGCTCTCAAGGGTTCTGAAAATTCTGGAAGAAATTCAGGTCAAAAACTCAAAAGGAGAGATATAACCAAATGTCTTCACACCTTCAGCCCCTCAGGTGTTTAAAAATAAAGACAAACAAATATAAAAAGCTGACTTATTGTAAACAATTTAATTTTACTGAGCACTGAGCAGGGACTTTCTGTAAAATATATAGCATTTAATTCATAATTTAATGTATAAAATGATGATAGTCACCATAGGAGAAACAGCTGTGGCTTGAAAGATAATTTTCAAATATTTTATTCAAATTATAGTAGCCTCTGACAGTGGGAGATTGCTTTATAATGGATCTTGAGAGATCTCGAGTTTGATCTCTATATACTGCAATCATATTATTGAGTGGGCATTTTATTACTATAGTCTTAGTCTCTGCTGTGAGCCCAGGAGTCGATGAAATTGTTAAGGGGCAAAATGGAGGGCAGCATCAAACTCTTACGTAGCCTAAAGATCATTTGAATCAGCAAGAAGGACACACACTGCAATATGTATACCAAACATATTTAAATAGATAAAACCCTGTTTACAGAACGTCTTCTGGAGAAAACCATACCATACAAACAAAACGAAACAAATCATGCCACATTATGTCACATGCCTACGTGAGAATGAAATTATGAATGGGCAAAACTGCAGGCTGGTGGAAATGGAGAGGGTGACAAGAAGTGGTGTGTGGTAAAGGAAAATCCCCTACCCTAGGGTACTGTTTGTCAAAGCGTTTTCTTTGAAACACATTTCCGAAAAGACGTTCTGTAAACAGGGTTTTATCTATTTAAATATGTTTGGTATACATATTGCAGTGTGTGTCCTTCTTGCTGATTCAAATGATCTTTAGGCTACATAAGATTTTGAGAATTTAGAAAGTAATCTGTTTTATGCTTCATTTTCTATATCAGAGTATATTTTGGGCACATTATTATAGAACATTTCTTATCTGAGCAAGAAAGTTGTTCTCTGAGGGGATCTTCAACCTGAGTGTTTTAAAAATCTATGCTATTTATTAAATCTATAAATTTGTAAATACATATAAATATCTTAAATATGTATAAATAAATGGGTTAATTATCACAAAATTCAGAATAATGGTTATCTGTGGGGCAAAAAAGAGAGGCGTGTGCCAGAGTTACACAGAGTAGAGGACAGAGGGGCTTATAAGGTTCTGGAAATGCTCCAGTCTTAGCCTGGATGGTCGTGATGTGGGATGGCTGCTCATGATTGTATTTCATACTCTACATACATAATCATATCAGCTTTAGTCTGTAAACATACCTGTGAGTACATGGGCATACACAGACATAAAAACACACACATGCAACTGCAGAGCAGCAATAAGGCATTCCTTAGCTTGCACGAGGTGCACTTTTGGAGTATATAAAGGGGAACGGTGAACTTCCTTAGAAATATTTCCTGTATTTTTATAGAAGGTGTTCAGAACAAAAAGAGCCTCAGTTGTTGTAATATAAAACACTGTAATTTGCTGTCTAAATTTGAACAGTTGCAAAGGCGATTTAACTGGTTAGGTGTTAAGTGATATATAAAATGGCATGTATAAAATACAGATCTGCATGTGTCATTGCAGATCATGCAATGAAATCTGGCCAGAATAATGAGAGAAGAATACTTTAGTGTGGAATTAGGGCAGAAATGTGAGCCATTTACTAATTACATAATGAAGAAGTGTTTGATTTAATATTAAAAATTCCCTATCAGTATGTGAATATTATTATTCACATTTATGCACATGTAAATTGATGTTTTATCATGATTTTTCTGAAGCAATACAAATGCAATACAAATTTAGGCAAAATGGGGGAAATTTTGGCTTCTGAAATTAGTATGTGGGAGGAATGGGGTGGAGTCAACCATAGGGGTTCTTGAATGAGGAACTCAAAACATCATCACATTTTTCCATACATACTTTTTCTTTCTCTCTCACTGTTTTGGTTTTCTTTGATTTTTCTCTTTTTAAACATCTCTTTTGTTATTTGTAAAAGAGGAATGAGTCAAGAATTGATGATATATACAACATATTGGGTGCTTATGAAATAGTAGTTTGGGATGTCTTTCAGGAACCGGTAAACTGATTTCTCTGTGCCCAGTTTGCTTGCCTATCTGCTCACACTGTTCTCTGGGAATCTCCAGCTCCTTCTGCTTTCCTCTACGTAGCACACTCATCCCCTGCCACTTATATTTAGCCTGGGCCCGACAGTGTACTGAGGAATTTTACCTCTGTCAGTGACAACTCCGTTCTCAAATTACTTGCTCAAGCCATAGATCTTGGTGAACTTTTCTTGACTTTTTATTTAATACTCTGATTCATTAGCAAATTCTTTTAGTTCCACTTTCACATCAAAAATTACCACTCTTGGCCATGGTCCAGGCCATCATCTTCTTTCACCTCAATTGTTTCCATAGCCTTCTAACTTGGCTCCCTTCCTCTGCCACCCTGTCCTGTGATAAAATAAAACAAGGTGAAGATCAAATCAAGATACAGGTCGAGAGGAGTTTCAAGATGGCGACCTAGAGGGCGGCTGCATTTCACGTTGCTCCAGGACGCAGGATTCAAAAGAGGAGATAGTGAGAGACTTGGGACCAACTCAAAGCCGCCGGGTGAGTCTCTCCCGTTGGTGAGGCATCCCGGATGGGGCGGTAGCCCCGGAACGCAGGGAATTTGTGAAGTGGAGTTGCTCGGCGAGACGCCCCTCCCCCCGCTGGAGCGGTAAACACGGACAACTGGGATCATCGTAGAGGAGGCGGATCAGCACAGCGCTTGGACTTGGAGCAACCACTGGGGCTCCGGGTGGCTGCCTGAGGAGGAGCTGCGTGGTGAGCTGTTTAGACTCAGAGTAATCGCTTCTGAACACCAGGGGGTTGCCCGGAGGAAGAGGAGAAGTGCGGTGGGTCGCTTGGTCTAGGAGTGACTGCATCAGAGCCACAGGCGGTTGCCAGAGGAGGAGCTGCGTGGCGAGCTGTTTGAACTCAGAACGACTGCTCCTGAACACCGGGGGTTGTCCGGAGGAGAGGAGAAGCGCGGCGGGTCGCTTGGTCTAGGAGTGACTGCATCAGAGCCACAGGCGGTTGCCAGAGGAGGAGGCGAGTGGTGAGTTGATTGCACTCAAAGCAACCGCTCCTGAACACCGGTGGCCTGCTTGGAGGAGGAGCGCGGTGGGTCACTTGGTCTCGGAGCCACCGCCCCTGAACACCCGGGGGCTACCCCGAGGGGGAGGAGGAGGAACAGGGGAGGTCACTTGGGCTTGGAGTGACTGCCTAGGGCTATGGGAGGTTGGCGGGAGAAGGAGACGCGAAGTGAGTTGTTTGGATTCCTAGTGACTGCGTCGGAAACCGGGCTGCTGTCCAGAGGAGGAGGTGTGTGGCGGGTCTCTGTGTCTCGGAGCTATTGTACGGGGCTCCAGGTGGCGACTCAGAGGAGGGGCCGCATAGCCAGGCGATTAGGTGCAGAGTAGGGTCCCAGGAGCTAGGTGGCTTCTTGCTGGAAGAGCCACACAGAGACAAGCCTAGGGGCGGAGCGAAGTTTCCAGGACTGTGGGCAGATTATCTGGGAGAGGCAGCCTAAGGAGATTCGCCTGCGAAGGGTGAGGCTCCCAGGCCCAGGACGTAGGTCCAGGCCCCTGGGAACGTTGCAGAGGAAGAAAGCCCAGCCCAGGTGGTAGTTGTAGATTGAGGGGAACCTCTAGGAGGGGAACTGACCAGCGAGACGTTCCCACCGAGTGAGTCTTCCCTACCGGGAGAGGTTTTCCCACAGGGACGGTTAAACCAGAGACACAGGCACAAATAGGCCTTGCCTCAGCCCGCAGCCTACTTCCCCGTTGGATGACCACTGGTCAACAAGTGGAGACACCTCTGCCCACTAGCAGGGAATATACCCCACCTGAGGGTCACCACCCTAGAGAGGCAGCTTCTTCGTGGAGCTCCGCATTATCAACTTCCTCCAAGACTTCAGGCTACTGAAGGATAAGGGGATATACTAGCAATCTTCAGGGACATTATAAGTCGATAGAGGAAATCTGCAATATCTTAATGACCCACTGATTCCTGAACAATATGAGAAAACAAGGGAAGAAAATGCCCCAAACAAATCTAGATGTTACATCAATAGACTCCAACGACAGCATGGCAGAAGAAATGACAGAAAGGGAGTTCAGAATGTACATAATTAAAATGATCAGGGAAGCAAATGATGAGATGAAAGAGCAAATGCAGTCATTGAATGATCGCACCAATCGACAGTTAACAGAGCAAATTCAGGAAGCAAAAGATCATTTCAATGAAGAGTTAGAGATATTGAAAAAAAACCAAACAGAAATCCTTGAAATGAAGGAAACAATAAACCAAATTAAGAACTCCATAGAAAGCATAACCAATAGGATAGAACACCTGGAAGACAGAACTTCAGTTATTGAACACAAAATATTTAACCTCGAAAACAAAGTTGAACAAACAGAGAAGATGGTAAGAAATCATGAACAGAATCTGCAAGAACTATGGGATATCATGAAAAGGCCAAATTTGAGAATTATTGGGATTGAGGAAGGCTTAGAAAAACAAACCAAAGGAATGAACAATCTATCCAATGAAAGAATATCAGAAAATTTCCCAAATCTGAAGAATGAAATGGAAAATCAAGTTCAAGAGGCTTATAGGACTCCAAATACACAAAATTACAACAGACCCACACCAAGGCACATTATAATGAAAATACCTAACATACAAAATAAAGACAGAATTTTAAAGGCTGTGAGAGAAAAGAACCAAATTACATTCAGGGGGAAACCAATACGGATATCAGCAGATTTTTCAATCCAGACCCTAAAAGCTAGAAGAGCCTGGAACAACATATTTCAAGCTCTGAAAGAAAATGGATGCCAACCAAGAATCTTATACCCAGCAAAGCTTACCTTCAAATTTGACGATGAAATAAAATCTTTCCATGATAAACAAAAGCTAAAAGAATTTACAAAAAGAAAGCCAGCATTACAGAACATTCTCGGCAAAATATTTCATGAGGAAGAAATAAAAAACAAAGAAGCAAATCAGCAAAGGGAGGAATTATCCTAAAGGAACTGTCAAATAAAGGAGGAACCAAGATGTGTCAAAAAATAAATAAATAAATAAATAAAATTTTAAATATGAACCAAATGACCGGGAATATAAATCATATCTCAATAATAACCCTGAACATTAATGGCCTGAATTCATCAATCAAAAGACATAGACTGGCAGATTGGATTAAAAAGAAAGATCCAACAATATGTTGCCTGCAAGAGACTCACCTCATAGAAAGAGATACCCATAGACTAAAGGTGAAAGGATGGGGAAAAATATACCATGCACATGGACTCAGCAAAAAAGCTGGAGTATCCATCCTCATCTCAGATAATGTGGACTTCAAGCCAATGTCAGTCAGAAGGGATAAGGAAGGACATTTCATACTGCTTAAGGGAAGCATAAATCAGCAAGATATAACAATCATAAACATCTATGCCCCAAACAGTGGCTCATCCATGTATGTTAAACAAATCCTTCTCAATTTTAGAAACCAAATAGACCGTAACACAATAATACTAGGTGATTTTAACACGCCTCTCTCACCACTGGACAGATCTTCCAAACAAAAATTGAACAAAGAAACCATAGATCTCAATAACACAATCAATAATTTAGACTTAACAGACATTTATAGAATATACCATCCAACCAAGAGCGAATACACTTTCTTCTCAGCAGCACATGGATCCTTCTCTAAAATTGACCATATATTATGCCACAAAGCTAATGTCAGCAAATACAAGAAGATAGAGACACTACCTTGTATTCTATCCAATCATAATGGATTGAAGTTAGAAATAAATGAAAGAGTAAAAAACAGAAACTACTCCAACACCTGGAGATTAAACAATATGCTATTATATGATGAATGGATAACAGAAGATATTAGGAAGGAAATTAAAAAATTCTTAGAGGTAAACGAGAACAAAGAAACATCATATCAAAATCTCTGGGACACTATGAAAGCAGTACTTAGAGGAAGATTTATTTCATGGAGCGCATTTAATAAAAGAAGTAAAACTCAAAAAATAAACGACCTAACACTACAGCTCAAAGCCCTAGAAAAAGAACAGACCAACACCAAAAGTAGTAGAAGACAGGAAATAGTCAAACTCAGAGCTGAAATCAACGAAATTGAAACAAAAGAAACAATACAAAAAATTGACAAAATAAAGAGTTGGTTCTTCGAAAAAATAAACAAAATTGATAAACCTTTAGCCACACTAACAAAGAGAAGACGAGAGAAAACCCAAATCACTAAAATTCGGAATGAACAAGGAAATATCACAACAGACACGACTGAAATACAAAACATAATTAGAAGCTATTGTGAAAATCTATACTCCAACAAAAGAGAAAGTCTCGAAGACATCAACAGGTTTCTAGAGACATATGAATTGCCTAAACTAAATGAGGAGGACATACACAATTTAAATAGAACAATTTCAAGTAATGAAATAGAAGAAGTTATCAAAAGCCTACCAACAAAGAAAAGTCCAGGACCAGATGGGTTCTCAGCCGAGTTCTACAAAACTTTTAAAGAAGAGCTCATTCCAATACTTCTCAAAGTATTCCATAAAATAGAAGAGGAGGGAACCCTCCCAAACTCATTCTATGAAGCCAATATTACCCTGATACCTAAACCAGACAGAGACACATCGAGGAAAGAAAATTTCAGACCAATATCCTTAATGAACATCGACGCAAAAATTCTCAACAAAATTTTAGCCAATCGCATACAAAAACATATTAAAAATATAGTGCACCATGATCAAGTGGGTTTCATCCCAGGGATGCAAGTTTGGTTCAACATCAGGAAATCAATAAATGTAATTCACCATATCAATAGACTTAAAGTCAAGAATCACATGATTATTTCAATAGATGCAGAAAAAGCATTTGATAAAATACAGCATCCCTTCATGCTCAAAACACTAGAAAAAATAGGGATAGTGGGAACATTCCTTAACATTGTAAAGGCCATCTACGCTAAGTCCATGGCTAATATTATTCTAAATGGTGAAAAACTGAAAGCATTCCCTCTAAAAACTGGAACAAGGCAGGGATGCCCTCTTTCACCACTTCTATTCAATATTGTCCTTGAAACTCTAGCCAGAGCAATTAGACAGACCAAAGAAATTAAAGGGATACGAATAGGAAAAGAAGAACTCAAACTATCCCTATTTGCTGATGATATGATTTTACACTTAGAGGAACCAGGAAACTCCACCAGAAAACTGTTAGATCTCATAAGTGAATTCAGTAAAGTAGCAGGATATAAGATCATTGCACATAAATCTAAGGCATTTCTATACATAAGCGATGAATCTTCGGAAAGAGAAATTAGGAAAACTACCCCTTTCACAATAGCCTCAAAAAAAATAAAATACTCGGGAATCCATCTCACAAAAGAGGTGAAAGACCTCTACAATGAGAACTACAGAACACTAAAGAAAGAAATTAAAGAAAACCTTAGAAGATGGAAAGATCTCCCATGTTCTTGGATAGGAAGAATTAATATTGTCAAAATGGCCATACTACCAAAAGTGCTATACAGATTTAATGCAATTCCAATTAAAATCCCAATGATGTACCTTACAGAAATAGAGCAAGAAATTATGAAATTCATCTGGAAGAATAAAAAACCCAGAATAGCTAAAGCAATCCTTGGCAGAAAGAGTGAAGCAGGGGGTATCGCAATACCAGATCTTCAACTCTACTACAAAGCAATAGTAACAAAAACAACACGGTATTGGTACCAAAATAGAAAGGTGGATCAATGGTACAGAATAGAGGACACGGACACAAACACAAATAAATACAATTTTCTCATACTAGACAAAGGGGCCAAAAATATGCAATGGAGAAAAGATAGCCTCTTCAGCAAATGGTGCTGGGAGAATTGGAAATCCATATGCAACAGAATGAAACTAAACCCATATCTCTCACCATGCACGAAACTAAACTCAAAATGGATTAAGGATCTCGGAATCAGACCAGAGACCTTGCATCTTATAGAAGAAAAAGTAGGTCCAGAGCTTCAACATGTCGGCTTAGGACCAGACTTCCTCAACAGGACTCCAATAGCACAAGAAATAAAAGCAAGAATTAATAACTGGGATAGATTCAAACTAAAAAGCTTTCTCTCAGCAAAGGAAACTATCAGCAATGCGAAGAAAGAGCCTACAGAGTGGGAGAAAATCTTTGCCAATCATACTTCAGATAGAGCGCTAATCTCCAGAATCTATAAAGAACTCAAAAAACTCTACACTAAGAATGCAAGTAATCCAATCGACAAATGGGCTAAGGAAATGAATAGACACTTCACAGAAGAAGATCTACAAACAATCAACAAACATATGGAAAAATGTTCAACATCTCTAGTAATAAGAGAAATGCAAATCAAAACCACCCTAAGATTCCATCTCACCCCAATTAGAATGGCGATTATCAAGAATACAAGCAACAACAGGTGTTGGCGAGGATGTGGGGAGAAAGGTACACTCATACATTGCTGGTGGGGCTGCAAATTAGTGCAGCCACTCTGGAAAGCAGTGTGGAGACTCCTTAGAAAACTTGGAATGGAACCACCATTTGACCCAGCTATCCCACTCCTTGGCCTATACCCAAAGGATTTAAAATCAGCATATTACAGAGATACAGCCACATCTATGTTCATAGCTGCTCAGTTCACAATAGCCAGATTGTGGAACCAACCTAGATGTCCTTCAATTGATGAATGGATAAAGAAAATGTGGTATATATATATACAATGGAATATTACTCTGCCATAAACAATGATAAAATTATGGCATTTGCAGGCAAATGGATGAAACTGGAGAATATCATGCTAAGTGAGATAAGCCAATCTCAAAAAACTAAAGGAAGAATGATATCGCTAATAAGTGGATGAGGACACATAATGTGGTGTGGGAAGAGTTAGTGTTAGGTTTAGAGTTAGGTTTAGGGAGGGGGGCAAGAATGGAGGAAGGAAGGACTGTATAGAGGGAAAAGAGGGGTGGGAGGGGTGGGGGGAAGGGAAAAAATAACAGAATGAATCAAACATTACCCTATGTAAATTTATGATTACACAAATGGTATGCCTTTACACCATGTACAAATAGAGAAACAACATGTATCCCATTTTTGTACAATAATAAAAAAAAAATAAAAAGATACAGGTCGAATGATGTCATTCCTCTTCACAAAATCCCTTCATGTCTTTCCACCTGCTTCTAAGTAAAGTCACAACCTGTACTAGGCTAGGACTGTAGGCCCTATAAGATATGGAAGTGTGTTTCTCTGAATTCTTTCTATGTGTGCCTTTCACGTGGGTTATTATCACCATGTCACACTAGCCTTGTTTTGGTTTTTGGAAAATTACGGACAAAACTTTGCATGTGATGTTTCCTCTGCCTGGCCAGATTTTTCTCCTCCCACATACTCAGGGCAAACTCTCTCACTTCTTTTGGGGCTTTTGATTAAAAGTTAATACATTTAAGTGTGTCTTGGTTTCCTTATTGTAAAGGTACTCTTTCAGTTCTTTATTTTGTCTCTTTCTGGCCCAGTTTTTCCATTGTGAGTTATCTTAAGCACATGTTATGTTTATTTATCTTAATTTTTTGTCTCTTCAAAAAAGAAAGGTAAGGTTCATGATGTGGCAGGGTTTTTACATGCTTTGTTTCATGACATATCCTGAGTGCCCAGAAGAGTCCCTAACACCATAAGCATTTGATGGGGAACATATATTGAATTTCAAATCATTTTTGAATATAGCTGATGGATAAGTAGATTAGTTTTAAAAGAAGCATAATTAAGATTTATCTAAATCTAAAACTGAATGTATCCTAGTCTAATTATAAGCATCCTTTGTATTAGATCTTTAAAGAAACCTATTTTTAGAAACTTTTTCTATTTTCAGTGATCATTTTTATAATTAAAGTGAAATATGTGATTAAAATTCTGAACATGTTGAAAGAACTTGAAATATTGAAGTGTAACTTTGATTACTAAATAATATTTGTGTAGTATATTTTAAATGAAATTTAAAAATTTCTGTTTAAAAATCTTTATTTTCTTAGATGGATAGACTTTTATTCATTGTGTATATTATGTAGAAGCACTTTGTCATTAAAAGTAATTTTTTTGTACCAATACCGCTCATCTTCCCACATTTGCACACCTTTTAAGTAAATAAATAGCAGCAATGTTAAGGAATGTTGCTTGCATTAATTTAACTTACGTATCTTTTCCTTTGCTCCTTAGATGAGGTTTAGTTATATATGAAAATCCCATCAGGGGACAGCTCTAGGATTTGTATATTCTACTCTCTTCAGCCTTAAAAATTAATATTCTAAATAAGACTAATTTTCCTCTATTAATATATTGCTTAGTACAATCCCTAGGTACGTCAAGATAGCTTTCAAACTATTTCAATTTGTTGTAATTGTTATAGTTAAATTTAACTTCATACTTCAGATGTCCTTGGTGAATAATTCTACTTTTTTTTAGTTAATTTAGCAAAAGATGGCCTCAAAGACTGAGTTAATTCAACATAAGAATAAAATCATTCCTGCCACATAAACTCCAATGTTATTTTTTATACAAGGCTATTTCCTAGATCCCTTGCTAGCAAAATTTTAGTATACAATACAATATTATTAGCTATGACCTCACGCTGTATATTACATCTCTAGATTTATTCATCCTATATAACTAAAACATTTTATTATTTGACCTACTTCTCATTTCCTCCAATTCCCCATCCTGGTAACCATTGTTCTACTCTAAGTGTCTATACATTATTATTATTTTTAGATTTCACATGTAGATAACATAATTATTTGTCTTTTTGTATCTGACTTATTTCACTTAACATATTCTTCCAGGTTCATCCATGCTCCTAAAAATAGAAGTGTCACCTTTTTTAAGCCTAAGTATCCTACTCTACATTGTCCATATAGTAATATATATATCACTATTCTGTCTCATCTCGAATCCCACGGAATGGAGTCAGCCTTAAGGACTAAGACCTCTGAAACTGTAATTACTGAAATAAACCTTTCCTCTTCTATAATTGTGCTGGTCAGATCATTTAGTCACAGCAGTGAGAAAGTGAACTATGCCTTTACAAAGGTGAAAAAATATAGCCCAATACCAAGTAATTCACACTCTTGAAAAGGACACACTTTTAAACAAATATTACAATATGGCAAACAATATGATGAATGGTATTCTCAGAGTTTAATATGGGTTCCTTAAATAGTGTTATTAATTTTTCTTCTTGGAAGAATATATTAGAGACTTAAACATATAAGTAAGTCATTTTCACATAGAGGAAAGAGGATATTTGAGAACAAGAACTTGATAGCAATATGAATTTAAGTGGGTCATGGTCTACACAGGCCACATTGCACACAGTCAGCAGAAGGAAGGGATGACAGGAGAAAAGACAGGTCCAGATGTTGTTAGACCATGGAAGCCCTAAAAGAAGGCTAAAGTTCTCATCTCATTTTATGATATAGGTAATACTAAATATAATAACTCTGGATTTTTTGAAGTTTTATAGACATTTGTCCTATGATTGTGGGTTTCTCTTAATCTTTGCATTCCCAGCACTGAGCAAATCCTTCTTGTTGTCTTTGAACTGCATTAGTAAAATGTCATATGATTGTGTGGAAACCACAAAAAGTTATGTTTCATGTTTCTGGAGACTGGGAAATCTAAATTCAACGCACAAGCAATTTCAGTGTCTCATGAGGGCCCTTTTCCTGCTTCATACACAGCCATATTTTGCTGTGTCCTCACATGACTGACAGTGGTAATGAGCTCCCTTGGGCCTCTTTTATCATGGACCATTCTTCAGGTCTCCACCTTCATGACCAAATCACCTCCCAAAGGCCCTACCTCCTAATAACATCACCTTGGGTGGTTATTTCAACATACAAATTTTAGGATCACACATACTAATGATGTATTATGGTTGTTTTTAATACAATACCTTGATAAGACACCCATAATGAGTTTGGTGGGCAGACTTAAAGTTTTGTGAGCTACCCAAATGTGCATCTTGTAACATTTTCCATGTATTTGCACATAAGAACTAATGGACAAAGAGTAGAAAAACACTTATCCTTTTGCATAAAGCATATTTGGCCTGGCATGAACAAAATTATATTATAAACAAAATTATATTATGTTACTCTCCACTTTTTACTGGAGATATAGTATTTGAAACATAAGAATGGCTCTTCTGAAGAGATGGAGATACTAGTGAAATAGAGTTTTAAGGGATTGCTTTTATATGACTATTGCTATTGTTATGGATTTATAACTGTCAGACACACTGTACTGTGTTCAAGAGGAGTTAATGACATTTTTTTTTCTAAAAGAGGCCTGTGTCATTACCTTAGAAGAGGAACTATTATAAAGGTCTAGTACAAAATGGTTCCCTTGGAGCATGCAATCAGGATATCACACAGAAAGATTCCTATACACAGGGGTGGAGAGGAGGTATCAGAGTCTGCTGTAGAACTTAGAAAAATATCAAAACCCCCTTCTGTAACTATAACTTATTAGTATGTAGGGGGTTCCCAGGCAATGTGGACATCTCCCTTGAGACAGAACATAAATTGAAAGAGCAGAGCAATTACACACAGCATACAGACTACTGTCTTCACCCATTTTCCACTGTGCTCCTCATCTTTCTTGAGGTATTTCCTTTGCTTTCTCCATAGTCAACACTGAAAGACTCTTCCCAAGTCTGAAATCCCTTGAAATTTTGCCCGGTCTAAAATTGAGAGTTTACTTTAAAAGATTTGACCCATACTTATGTATTTTTCCTTTGCTATTCTTCCATAGTCAAGTTAGAAAACCCAGAAATATGAACCCTGAATGTGAAAGAACAAAAAATGAGAAATGCCTATAGATGAGGATGAAAACATTTTTTTCTAGATTTGAAATAAAACCCATGTCTATAAATGTAGTTTCTCAGGAGTGTGGTTGAATTTGTGTGTGTGTATTGTTGGTTTGTTATGTGCTAATTTTTTTTCCCTTGGTGATGTGACTAAGAAGTTAAACTATCTGTTTACCACTTTATTCACTTATTTGCTCTAGGTCACATTTGAGAAATGTTATTGGCCCCAACTCTGTCTCTTAGAGTGCAAAATTCTTGCATATTTTTGGTGAAGTTCTTGGCCAAAGACTGAGAGGAAATGCTTTCCCCTGACCTCACCATTATTCCATTAATAATTTGTTTATAGGGTGAAAAATAAAATGTTTGGAACATCAAAAGCCTAGCATCAATTGGTTGGCAGGGACTTTTTTTATAAGTGAATCAATTTTAATTTAATTCTCAAACAATATTGCATAATAATCAGATATTACCCACCTGAAGTCTTATCCCTGTACTAATGAGGTACTTGAATTGCTTGAAAACAAGTGGAAAATTTTCTTTCTATCTTCTGCTGTAGGAGTGGCAGATAAACAAAAAAATTTTTGCATTCATTCTTGGCGAACCCAGCCCTGATATTCCTTCCCCTAACAAGATGATCTGACTTGCTATATCATACCAGAGAAGGTCGATAAGAATGCCATGATTTATCAAGTTGAAAATTATTCTTCCAATATGCATTTACACTATTTCCTGATTTATTGGGGTCATTCCATGTTATGTTGAAATGCCCCCAAGTAGTAATTATAAAGATAGAAAGATATAAAGAATCACAGCACTGTGGGAATCCATGAATGAGCTCTGCGTGTCTGAATCAACTCTAAAGTGGAGGTGGGCCCTTCTGAGAACTCTTGGTGCAATTTCATCTGAGATTGCTCCTTGCTTTGGCAGGTGTCCTGCTCAGAGAGAATTCTGTGATACCATGCAATGTTTTGGCTCAGACAGCCCTAGGTTCAAAGGCAACTCCCTGAAGGTGGAGAGAGATAGCAGGGCCCCAACTAGACTTGGAGCATCAATTGCCTGGAGGAGAAAGAATTACCCTGAAAGTGACAGTTCCCCAATCAAGCCAACTCTCCCACAGCCTCTTGCTTCTTGTTTACCTTGAAGAACCCCTCCTCACCATAAATTCTTTGGTGTGTTTCACTATAAATAAAGCATTCATGATCTTTTTCTTTTTTCTTTTTTTTCTGATGTGAGATAATTTATTTTTGTTACAAATCATACACTAAAAATTTGTATTATTTTACTTGCGACACAGCAAGGGTCAAAGAGTTTTTAAAACTGGGGAACAACATCATTTATTTAATTATCAAATTAAAACTATCACATCTAATTATGAATGTCCAAAGAGCAATCAAATGGGTGTAGTTGTTCTCTGATGCATACGCGTGCATCTGTGCAGTCACACACACTTACAGGTAGATTACCTAGCTTTAACATGCTAGCATGAGACACATGTTGAGGACACAGAGGGAAAAATGTTTGCTGTTGCTCCCGTGTACCTTCTTCTCTGACGCAGACTTTGAGGGTGGGACCCTTCCTTCCACAGCCATTATCACCACCATCCTTTCTCAGGAGCACAAGAAAGATGATCTGGATCATCAGTACTTTCTCTATCTTGAGTACATGTGTGACTAAATACTTTTCATGTTCTGAATCCTACCTCATATGTTATTAATAGCCACCCCAATTTTCTTTCCATTAGAGTTTGCATGATATACGTTTGTATTTTTATTTTTATCATACTCTATCTCTCGTTTAAAGTGTGTTTTTATAGATATCAGATAGGTAAATATTGCCTTTATGTCAGCTATATTTACTAGTGTTAAATTAGCATTAAGACTAGTTAAACTAGTGTTTGGACTAGCTACACTTAATGTAATCATTGAGATGGATGGGTTGAAATCTACATCATCCTTTGCAATTTTGTTCATTTATAAAAGCTAGTTTTGTTTGTTTTTATTTTTTTGTTTGCTTTCTTGTTCTGTTTTGTCATATCCTTTTATCCTCTGTTGGCTAGTTAGTTGTTAGTTATTTCTGTTTTTCAAATTACTTTTGTGGTTTCCCTAGAGTTGACAATAAACATGTTTTGCCATTAACGTTCAAATAATATACCTCTTCAGGTACTGCTGCAGAATTTTTTAAAAGGTTACTTCCAAATCCCTCCTGATATTCATGGGTACTTTCATAATTAAAGGTTCCATCTGAGTGTACTAAGGAAAAGGAATTAAAAGAGTGATTCTTTTGATACTGATAGGCAAAAGAGGATTATTGGACCAAACAATTCAAAAGGACTGTGGAAATTCCAAAGAATATAAGAAAAAATAGTCAGATAAAAATAAACTGTGTGGGCAATCCTGTATCTGTCTTAGGAAAATAGAAATTTTCAAAATTATGGTGTAAACATCCTACCAACTCAAACACATATGGTCAAGAGTCACATGGTGATGTTATCAGTCAATGGAAGACTTATATACAATGGTGGTCCTAGAAGATCATATTCCTTATTGACAATTTTTGACCTGTTTGACATAGCTATATTATTCTAAACACTTTCTTATATTCTGGCCAAAAGATGTTTAACATTTATATGTAATTTTCTCATCCATCCTTGGAACCATTTATTTCTCTGCAGGATTCCTTGTTTCTTGCTCAGTAAAGAATGGTATGTGAAGTCAAGTTCTGAGTTGTGCCAATCAACCTCAAGCCCTCCCTGAGGACAAAGCTTGTTAATAAATGCATACAACTATTTTTATTTTTCAGGCTATTTACATTTATATTGAAAATCATGAGTTCACACTGTTATACCAATGTCAATCCAAATCCACAGGACTTACCAACCTTTTTCCTTTGTATTTGTGGTACTGTTCTCAGACAGTGAGAAATCTGACTTTGATTACATATAATGCATTTATTATCTGAATTATCTCCCATACATAACTAATTTTCTAGTTGCTCGTTTATGCTACATTGAAGCCTTTCTCTTTCGCTGGCTTGATTCTGACGTTCTATGCCAGGCTGCCCCTAATATGCCAACTCCTTCACAGCTTCTTGTACTATAGTCTCCATGTCACTCTAATATTATGATATAAAAAGAAATATATATTTTGTCTTTGCCCCTGCTTCCTGGGTCAGAGATCCTAAAACCCTCATAGATAAAAGTGCAATGAAAACTTTTTTTTTTTCACATTTGCTCTTTGACACTGATTTCTGACACAGAGTTCTCAAGACCTTTGCAATTTCCTAGGTGACAGAAGCATCTTCTGCTCTAGGGATATGACCATTGGTGGGCCCCAGATAGCCTCAGGATGGGGACTTATTGAATAGGGAAGCAATCATGTGATTGAAAGTTTGGAACTGTCAGTCCTACTTCCTGACTTCCAGGGAGGAGAGCAACTGAAGGTTGAATTGTTCACCAATGACCAAAGATTTTTAAAAGTTATTCCCATGTAGAAAATGTTGACATAAAAATCAGAAAGCAAGGGTTAGGAGAACTTCCAGGTTGCTGAATACTTGGAGATACCACATTGGAGATGCCTAGCAAGGGCATGGAAACTCTGCACCCCTTCCCATAAACTTTGTCCTGTGTGTGTTTTTACAATGTTGATCAGCATTTTTATTATATTTATTAATATGATAATCTGACAAACTTAGTAATATATCAAGTTCTCTGAGTTCCTCCTGGAAATTAATCACACTTGAGAAAAGAGCCCATGAGTACCCTGGGTTTATAATAAATCAATCAGAAGTTTACACAACGACCTACTACTTGTAATTGTCATCTTAAGTGGGAGGCAGTCTTGTAGGACTGAGCCCTTAACCTGTGGAGTTTGACTCAAGCTCCAGATAGAAAGTGTCAAAATTGAACTGAATTTTAATACCTAATTGGTGTTCACTGGAGAATTCATTTGCATACTTGGGAAAACCTGCACTTGTTTTGGTGACAAGGGGTAGAGTGTTGTGTTAAGTTTTGTGTTGACTGTGTAACAGAAGAGCAAGTGTTTATCTCTTCAGACACACATAGTGCAAGAGCTCTTCCATATGTATTCTCCTCTTTACTCAATCCCTGGTAGCCCATTTGGACCACTTACTAATTTAGAGGTACTTTTTAGTCTAGGAGAGTTCTATCCATTCTTCCACTGTTGTGGTATAGTTCACTACAATTCCTCTCTCTGCATGTGACACCCTTTTCGTGTTTCCCTCTGATAGTAACACCTTTTTCTGTCTGCTTGAACTTCGAAAATTTCCATCAGGCTACCTTGAACAGAAACATTCTCACCCCTGCCAATTTTACTTGAGTTCTGTGTTAGTCAGCTTTTCACTTTTGTGACAAAATACCTGAGAAAATCAACTTAAAGTAGAAAAGATTTATTTTCATTCATGGTTTCAGAGGTTTAAATTCACCGTCAGCTGTCTCCATTACTATGGGTCTGTAATGTAGGCAGAACATCATAGGGCATGGTGGAACACTTCTTGGTGGCTAAAAGCAGAAAGAGGGAGAGGGAGAGGGAAGGAGAGAGAGAGAGAGAGAGAGAGAGAGAGAGAGAGAGAGAGAGAGACAGAGAGAGAGAGAGGACACCAAAGTATGCCCTTCAAGGACATATACCCATTTATCCACCTCCTTTGACCAGGCACAATCTCCCAAATTTTCCACCACCTTGCAGTAGTGTAACAGGCTGGCAACCAAGCACATGACTTGTAGCAGGTGTTTTAGATCCAAAACATAATAAGTTCTAATATTCAAATCAGGCTTTCTCACCATAGTACAGTCTCCTTCTCCTGTTGGCAACTATAAACAGTACTGCAGACCACTGAAACATTGAAACCTCATCTCATGTAACCTCTTCATGAGAAATATTTTTCACCTTGATTGGCCCCTGCATCTGTGCCTGAGCATGACCCAGTTTAGATTTCTTCATCATCTGGTCCTGACTTCTTTCTGCATTTGGAACCCTCTGGGTTGCTGAAGCTCTCCTAAACTTGCAGAAATCCATAAAATTCTTAACCCTGCAAATATTTGAATATTAAACTGAAAGGTAAGGGAAGGAAAACAAAATAAGGGGAACTAATGGAATAAGAAAATGAAGAGAGATAAGAAACTTTAATTTTTTTTAATCATTTAAAATCAAGATTTGTGCCAACAGCCTAAATTAAATTCTAAGATATTCATCCTGTCACTTATTTAATAAACATGTCTATTGATGACTTCCTGTGTATCAGACCTGGATAATTCGTTTCCTTCACTTTTAAAACCAAAAGTCAAGAATATATCATATGTATTGATAAAAAACAATTTCTTTTTTTGATTTTTAGAACTAATTTATTTATCAAATTTGAATCCATTGTAGTTCAATTTGTATTATGTGTGTGTGTGTGCAAATATAAATTACTTTCAGTGCTGAAACATGGGTATCATGCTAACTGATTTACAAGTGAAATATAAAAGGAAAACAGTAACACATTAATTACATGTACCATATGCAAGGATATATACATATAGCATATAGTAAGTGCTAATTATATGTCAAGCACTTTTATAAATATTTTACATGTAACTTCTCATTTAATTCTCATAAATTCTTGTGAAAAGTCTTATTTCTGTATTTTTATAGAAAGAACAGATGCAACATCAATATAAGTGGGTAACCTACTTCTGGAAAGGTTCATCAGAAACACTTTTCCCTATTTGTCTCAATAGTACAATCAAATATATATTTACATATTAATCAAAAGGTAACCAGGCTAGTGATTTTTGGAGAAAATAAGCGAGAGGGGGCTGAGTTCCTTGTTTTCTTTCCCCACATATTTTCCAGACATGGAATGGAAGAAACCAACAGCACAGAAATGTCAGTAAGCATTGACAAAACCAAACAAGGAAAGTCCCCAAAGTCTGACTTCTCCAACCAAAGGGCTAGGAAACAGAGACAGTAACTGTTTTACTCCACTCAACATCAGAGAAAAAAATCTGATGCACTTACACAGTTGCTGATAAAGGACTGGTGGTGAGTCTAGACTTTCACCTTGAAAAACTGTAATAACATACCCTAACTGAAAATGAATCATAATTTAAATATTTATAGAACATAAAATCTCTAGGAAAAAACACAGGAGAAAATTTTTGAGTTCTGAGGACAGACAAGGAGTTCTTGGACTCTGCCACAAACAGTAGTATTCTGCAAGAAGAAATTTTGGTAAATTTTATACCATCACATTAAACTTTGGGTTTGGGAAACATGTTGCCAAAGAATGAAAGGAACAAACTATATATTGAGATAAAATATTTGCAAACCTTAAAAATCTGACAAAAATCTAGTACCTAGATGATATAAAGAATTCTCAAACGTCAAAAATAAAATGAACAACCTAAAAAGAAAATAGGCATAGACAGTTTACTGAAAGGGAAAAATACACACAGGGTAAACACATTCAGGAAATGATGGTCACCATCATTAACCATTAATAAAATATGAATTAAAATCACAGTGAGATTCTAATACATACCTGTTAGAATTGGATTTAAAAAATAGTGATGGAAATGAATGTTGGCAAGAATATGAAAAAACTAAATCACTTACTATTACCTGTGGGAAGAAAAGATGGTATAGCATTCTGGAAATCAAATTGTCAGTTTAAAAACAACACATACACTCAAACCAGCAATCACAATCCTGGGCATTTTCTCAAAGAAATAATAATTTATGCTCAGACATACAAAAATCTATATACATATGTTTATAAAAACTTTATTCATTGAAACCAAAACCTAGAAAAGAGCAATTATCCTCCAACAGGTAACTACTTAATCATGCTGTGGTATTTGCATAATGGGAAGTAGAAAGAAAGCTAAATCGATTCATATACATAGCATCCTGGATACATCTGTAGATTATTATGCTAAGTGAATCAAGCCAACTCCCACAGAAGCAGACTATATTTTCCCATTAATAGAAAAATCTTGAAGGATAAAATGATAGAGATGGAGAACAGATTGATGATTTCCAGGTATAATGGTTGGTGGAGAGAGAAGTAAAAATGACTAGGAGAGGGCAGCATCAGAATTACTTGTGGTGAAAGAAGGGCTCTGGATCTTGATAGTGTCCACAGCAAGGTTCTGTTGTGATATCCCACCATAGGATGCTGCCTTTGGAGAAAATCAAATAAAGCACATGGATTCTGTGTGCATCATTTCTCTGTTACCAACGGTGTGTGATTCTATAACCAATTCAAAGTAGAAACTTTGACTTTTAAAATAAATTGAAGAGTAGAGCTGCATTGTCTCTCCAGGTCCCACACTCTCAACACTATCACATCCTGAACTGTTTTTCTTGATTGTCTTTAAGTGTTCTTAATTTGTGGGTAAGAAGGTATCTTTCTAACGAGTTCATGGAGGTTCAATGGGGAGAAGATGATGGGAAGTCTCCTACGTGATCCCATTTGAGGCTATGCATGACAGTCTTCTTTCTCTAGACTCATTTTTTGCCAGTGCTATATCCAAATAAGGAAAACATTTGAAATGCTAATTCTAATTACTGGAAAAATTCTCAGCATGAAAAGAAAAATATCCACTTTAAAACTTGCTTGTTTGTTTTGAAAAGAATGAAAACATAGAGATCAAGCTAGGGCTTCTTTTCCTTTGCAAATCAAGAGAATGAGTTGCTGTAATATGACTTTTATTTTGTGACTATTACAATGTACCCATCCAAATTGGCAGCAAAGAGCAGGTGACTGTTTTCTCCTTGATTATATTTTCCAAGAAGGAGGGACTCCCAAATTACCAAAGAGCAGAGGAAAAAGATTTAGAAAACCTGAATACAGAAAGTTAGGAACCAGAGTATTTTAGGGTTCTCCAAAGAGTAGAAACAATAAGGTGTGCATACAGAGAAAAACATTTATTTTACAGCAACAACTCACATGATTATGGAGCCTGGCAAGACCAGAATCAGCAATCAGAAGACACAAATGATTGCTATGAAAATCAAATACTTATTCTTTAGTGCAAAATTTAGTTTCAAATTTAAAATTGAATTTCATGATAATTGAAAAGTAAAATCAAATTTGTTTTGCCATGTATGCTCTCATTGCTTGTGACTTAAATATTGCTCATGTTATTTTATTGCAAATTTTTATTAGTTTTTGCTATAAGAACATTTATCAATTAGTAGCCTAAAAAAAGTAATATTACTCAAAGTTTGTATAAAATAAGACCCATATTTATACAGTAGAAACTTTTAATAAACTTTAGATTTTTTAAAATAGGAAATGTTGTTTACATTACTATAAGAAAAAGATTCCCCTTGTTAAAAAAAAAAATCAGAGACTTCAGTATCTTTGACATTCCTCAACAGCAGTTACCTGTCTATGAACTGCCATTTCCATTCAATTCTATCAAGCTGTCTCTTGGCCAGGCCTGTGTCAAGAAGAGATTAAATGTGTGGAAAGAGTTGTCAGGGTGTAAGCATCGGGAGGTCTTTATACCCCTTTCTGATATAACTGGAAAAAGTATGTAGAAAGATTGGCAGTGACTGAAAAGTTTAGTGGAAAGAATCAATCTAGTTTGTGGATGCTACAACAGCGAAGAAGACTATGGAAATATCCTACTGGAGCAACACAAGCTGAAGGAGTTAGGATAATTTCATCTGGTCTGGGTTGACTTAAACCCTGTAGTCAGAACAATCGAGCAGGTGGGGATGGCATGGCAGTAGACAGGGAAAGAAAGAAAAATGTCAATAATAATAAAATGCCACAACTGGCAAGTGAGGAAGTGAAGATAGCCTAGGGAATGAGTGATCTATTTAGTGACTAGCCCTCTATTTTTACCTTTAGAACTTCATCCATGAAAGACTAAAATATTTTACTTGGATGGTTGATGTTAGCCACAGAGAGGGTATAATCTTTCTGGAATTAACATTTGCCTGAACAATAAACTACTAGACAAGATGCAAAAAGGACTTATAATATTATGTTACTTCTTTCTCTACCTCCTCTATGACTTTATTGTGTCCTTATAATTGGTTTTAACTTTTTTTTTTTTTTTTTTAGTATATCAGCTCAGTCTGAGTGCACTCAGGTCTCTCAGGTTGGTAATAATTTTGAATATTTAAGTTGGATGGTGAGCCAAACCACTATTCATAGTTGCCTATAAATTCAAGATTCTCAATTACAGAATATAAGGGGGAAATGTGGTCCATATTGATGTAGACTATTCCATACTAATTTTCAAATTTAGAGTAAAATTTTACTTTTAGTAAGCATTCTGATAACTTCTCTTCACCAAATTGTCTCCTATATATTAATTATACAAGTGTTATTCTTTAAGTATTATAAATTTTGCAGTTTGATTTTGGACTCCTGCTTTTTAAATAAAATAAAAATAAAAGAAAAAGTAAAATAACTGTTTTCCTTTTTAAAAATATGAGAAAATAACACACACACACACATAGAATATCAAATAACTTAAAACAATGTTCCTTTAAATACCACCTAGATTGGGAAGAAAACCCCTACCAAGAGTTCCTTCTGTGTTCCTGCCTGATCACACACCCACCCCCCAGAGAAAATTTTTTGTGACAAATAGCTTAATTTTATTACATTTTAACCATCTAATATGTATGCCTAAGACTATTTCATGCAGCACATATATTGACTTTGTTGGTAATTATGGTTTTGTTCTTATTCATGATTTAACCATTTAAAAACAATGTAATTCATTATCATAATTTTGATCTTTTTATAAATATGACCATGTAGTATATTTTCTATTCTGTTGAGATTTTTCACTTGTATTGTTTTGATTATATAAAATTTCCGACTTGAGTTCAGAAAAGTACGTTTGCTAATTTGTTTTATGGATATACCACAATTTATCCATTATACTACCAAAGGACATTCATTTGCTTTGAGACTTGAATTAACACTAATGCTACTCTGGATATTATGGATATTTATTCCAGTGCACATATGTTTGAGTTCTCTTAAAATATCTACCTCAGATTGGAATGGTTATGTCATGGATACTGATATCCTCAGCTGTGGAGACTGGTGACTTTAACCCTGATCTCTGATTCCCTCATGGCTGCATTTGCACTGGGAACTGACTATGCAACACTACAGGTCAAGATGCCCCAGTTGCTGTGATAATGCCAGTCAAGGGTGGCTACATACAAAGGTTCATAGCTTTGACAGTGGGTAGAAAGTTCTGGACATATCAAGATGACCTCACTGTCTTGCAAGTTTGCATATGTTCTTCAAACCACCTGCTCTGCTAAAACTTTCTCACAAATAACGTCTGATGACAAAACCTATATAATAAACGTGTTGAGCTAGGTCTGGTGTCAGTCAAGCCTCACCAGGGCTTGATTAAACCACCAAGCCCCATCTTTCTCTATGTGTGTGTCTGTCTTTTCATCATCCTAATTGCCCCTCTGGTTTCTGATTTAAAGGTCCAAGCATGTGGTCTTGACACCCAGCTTGTTTACATAAAGAGTTTTCCAAAGGATACCTATTTATACTTCTACAAGGTGAGTTTCAGAGAAATTATTAGTCTATACTTTAGACAACATTTAGACTTTCAGTCTCTTAGATTCATGTCAATCTGGGATGTGTGTGAGAGAGTTAAATTTTATTGGTTAGTTATGAATCTCATTGTTACTGTGTTATTGATCATTTGGATCTTATCTTTTTATTTTGAAATAATTTCAGAATTGTGAAGTTAAGATTGTACACTGTTCACAAATAACATTCATCATGGTTTATGTGTTCTTATCATCTTAGATAATTTTAATACACTCATGAAAATTTAGAAACTCAATTTGCTACATTATTTGTAAAATCATGGATTTTATTTGGATTTTAGCAGTTTTTCCATTCAAGTCATTTTTCTGTTCCAGGATCAAATCCTGCACATCACACTTCAAGTAGTCATATCTCTTCCAATTTGTAGTACTTAGTCTTTCCTTTCTTTGTTTTAATGACTTTTTTCATTTATGAAAATTATAGGAAGGAGAGTTTGTAGAATTCCTTCAGATAAGGTTTGTCTGATATTTTCTGAAGATTAGCCTGGAGTTATAGATTTGGGAAAAAAAATCACAGAGGTAAATTGCCCTTTTTTAATGTTTGTGCATGATCATTATACACAGCAGTGTGATTCATGGTGATATATTTCGATATGCACATATTTGGCATTAAAATTATTCCTGATGATGTTGGCTTAAGTCATTCTGTTAACTTTTCTTTCAGATTTATCCACTGTAAAAGAAATATATTTCACTTTCCATACTCTATTCCTTAAAAGGAAATCACTAAGACTACATTTAAGAGGGAAGGAATTAAACTCCATGTCTTAGAGGAAATAATATTATGGTATTTGTGAACACAAATTAAAACCTAACAGTAATTAACAATGATGCTTTAAGGCTATAAAAAGTTTAGTCCTTTTAAAAGTTTCATTCACCAATCTTTGCAATCTCCAGTAGATTTTTGCATACAAGGATTACTACTGTGGTTTTCTAATAATGATTTTCTATCTATATTTTTATTTATTCTGCATTTATTTCTTGGAATTGTTCTGCAAAGAAAATATACCTTCTCATTAACTTTTAATCATTTATCAATACGTGCTCAGATATTTATTTTATTCTTCATGTTATAATGCAATACTATTATTATTTATTTTTCATACTGAAATCATAGATTTGGTTGCTGGGAGCTCTTGTAAGTGGTTTTAGTGACCCTCTGACAAGCCTTCAATCCTACTTTGTTCTATGTTTTCAGCCTTTCTTACTTTTCTACTGCAAGATGATCCAGCACTGTCTTGATCATAGACTCATCCACTTATCTGAAATACCCTGGTTCCCTTATTGAAGAAAGATATCTAAAAACCAAGTTCTTAAAATTTACAGATTTTATGTGCATACTTCTGGACTGGATTTTTTGGCCTGTAGAAAAAGATGGTGATGTACATATTTGTGCTAATTCATACATGAATTCATGTCTTTAATTTTTTCTGTATCTTTTTCACTATTGTTTGTGTTAAGCTAAAATGAAGCTTATAATGATGTCATGTAAACTAGTTTGGAAATAATTTCAGCAAAGTAAAACTCTGAAGCAGAACAAACAGTTTTAATATAATAAAATAGCAAGCAAACATTATAGAAAGATATCTCACAACCCCTCTTTACTCACTATAAACAACTTAGGAGAACAGTAAGTGGAAAATACTTTAATAAAATTTTTGCAAACATAAAAAAATCATATAAATATTATTTTACACAAAATCAAAGCCGCAAATTTAGGAGCACTGACAATCATAAATACACACTAACAGTAGTACTATAATTGAGTTCTGTGAATGAGGAGGATACAGTATTATATCTTTAGTCATTCAATCTTGGCTTTATCATTGGTAAAACAAGAACAAACCAGATGCTGACTTGAAACAAAAGTTTTTGGTACATTAACCATGTACCACTGCTCACAGAGTTGTACATTATTATATTTTATGAACATTCTGACAGTAGCAGTTGGCAGAATGATTTTGTAAAGTAGAAGTATATTTGAGAACTCAGTTTTCTGTAAAAGATTTTCCACTGAGTGAGGTGGAGTGAAAATTATGAACTAAAGAGGTTTAATTTAATAATAATTTAACAGGCATATAGTGCTGTTGCTCATGTTTATTTCCATCTAGAAGATATTCAACAAAAATTAAAACCTTGCAGCAGGCAGTGGCACATGTCTCTAATACAAGTTACTTGGGACGTTAAAGCAGGAGAACTGTGAGTTCAAAGCCAACCTCAGCAACTTAACGAAGCCCTAAGCAACTCAGTGAAATTCTGTCTCTAAATAAAATACAAAAATGGGCTGGGATGTGGAGGATGTGACTCTGTGGTTAAGTGTCCCTGAGTTCAATCCCTGGTACAAAAATAAATAAATAAATAAATAAATAAATAAACAGAGAAACAACATGTATCCCATTTGTTTACAATAAAAAAATAAATATTGATTTTTTAAAAAGGATGTAATAATATTTGAATGAGAAGCACTTGCTAATTTTACTTTAAATGATATTTATTAAATTATAGTTAAAGATGAATGGCCTAATAAATATTAGGAAATCTGATCGTTTTTGTAAAATACTATAGTAAAATTGAATTTTCTTTTATTATTAGGGATACTGAGTTTAAATCTCAGATGTAATCTACTGCCTATGGATTCTCTTAGTTTTACTTAATCTAAGATTGTTCTTATTTTACCTTTATTCCTGAAGTCTACATCCTGATTTTCAGGCATTTGCCTTCTTTCCATGCATAGCAGATTCTCAGTGAAAATGTAGCTGTGAAAAGTCTCTCTAATCCTGTTTGATTCATTATTTTTCCCTTTGCCTTTCCTGGCTTAACATTTGTTTCTTTCTATTGTTTCTAAATCTGCCTTTTATTTTGTTCTCAGTGGGTGCATTCACTAACTGCAAATCCATCAATCTGAAGTGAAAGTCGCAACAAACAACTTTGATAACTGAACAGATTTATGCCGCCTGCCCTAAATACCATTAAATGATGTCTATTGCCTACCTCCTGACTGAATCATTTCCACTTTCTCTTGTATACTCTGCTCAAACCAAACTTAACCTTCGTTTTTAGTTCTGTGATCATACTTCACTTGTATTCCTGGATTAGAATGTGTGCTTTTCACATTTCGTTTGCTTTTTCTTTCTGTCTTGTCTCAGTGCATTGAAAGGTACCCAGCTATGTTGTGTGTCAGACAATCTTCCTTTCTCAGTCTTCTCTTTCAAATGTGTCTGGTCCAGATGTATTGTCAGACACATCTCCAAAAGTAATGCTCTTCAGTCATCTCAACTTGACACCTAAAATTGACCTTCACAAATAACAACCTCTCTCAGAGCATAAAGGTATGAATTTGCTGATTGTGTGTTGTCTCTAAATTTATTCATATCTTCATAGATTTTTCTTTGCCCTGGACTGTAGATAACTTTGTGGAATATTTGATTTTAATTCTTTTATCTCAGTAGTATGTGCACATTATTCAGCAGCAGTTAAACTTCTAATGCCAGACTAACTTTATATACTTTAAAGTTACCCATAACTTTTGTATTTAAAAGTATGTAGGATTTTTTTTCTTTATGATTAGAGTTCAGAAATTTTACCAGAAATGATAAGATTAGTGTTTTGCTTAATTTTTGTGTTTTTAAAATGTCTTTCTCATCAGTTTACTTCCAAAGCTACAATTCTTTAGACCTCAGATATAGTTCCTTTGCTCAGGGATACTCTCTTCAATTATATTTAGTAGTTGCTCTTCTTTAATTTTTCTGTACTCTTTTGGAATTGTAGACACATTAGCTGCTTTAGATGCAGTCCTTCTCTGTCAATATTTTGTTCTACTGGACTAAAGGGCCTTGGCTGTATAACATTGCCTAGTTGGCCTACTCTAAGAAGCCTATGGTGTGGGCTCAAAAGTAAGGTAGAAGGTTATAGGAGGAAACGCTCAGTCATATCATATTATTTGTATCTGTGCAACCAGTCTTTTTTTTCTCTCTCTCTCTCTCACTGAGCAACATCCCCAGCCCTTTTCATTTTTTATTTTGAGACAGAGTCTCACTAAGTTTCTGAGGCTGACCTTAGGCCTGAGATTCTGCCTTAGCCTACCATAGGCAACAAATCTTAGAGAAAGGATCTGAGCAGGACAACTCTGTGCCTGCTGCCAAGGAGATAGGAAAGATACTTTTACCTTGTCTGTTTCAAAGTATTCAAACGAACCTATCAAAACTATAATAAGAAAACACTGTTTAAGAGATAGGAGGTTAAGAAAAAAGAAAAGCAAGAATGTGAGATAAAAGGGGCCCAGAAAAGGAGCCTATGAATTAAATGTACAGTGCGCATGAAAGATCAAAGTCTTGGACTCTAAACTTTTACTATCTGAAACTAAAAAGTAAATTAAATTTACTAAAGTCCTCAGAAAAGGACTTTTAATTACTTACCCAGTTCACAGCCTTCCTTGCTGCTATGATCAGACAAAGATCTTCCCCACTCTATTCACTGGGGCACAGACCGATTAGGGGAGAAGAGCAGACTGGAGTATCACTGAGCCAGTGACGACAGCTCCATTTCTTTATTTATTTTTCTAATAGTACTACACAGCCTAGACTCAGCAACAATCCCAACCAGAAATAGGTAGAGGGGAAAGCTTCAGGAAAAAGAAATACATGGCATGGAAAAGGAGAACTTCTCAAAGTTAGAGATGGAACATCCCTATTTATGTTTGTTTGTTCCTTTTGTTTTGTGTTGTTCTCTCTCACTCCTGGCAGGGATGGCTACTCTGGCAGTGAGGGTGACAGTAGATAGAGTCAGCAAAGGGTGGGTCAGACAGTTGCCATTTACTTGGAAAGAAGGGACCCTTTCTCTATGACCAAGAGCATGAGGTGAAGCACCATGGTTGATTTTTTTCTCTCTACTCTTATTCAAATTAAAAACAGGGGTAGTCACAAAAACCATGTAGCAGAGCAAGAAAAAGAAGAAAAAACCTGGAGAATAGGACAGACAAATTACAGAGAAAAAGGAAATCTGCAAAGAAATTCATTACAAATTTTCTGGTTTCCTGGGCCCATTGCTAAGTTGCACATGCAAAGATCTGTCCCTAAACAGAACACTAAGAACTCTGAAAACTGAACTGTCATTAAAAAAATTGACATCCTTGCAGACTCTCCACTGAAGACATGCATGTGGGGACAGTTCCAAAATAGCACTAAAGACTTAGAAAAAGGATTGTATTGTAACAGCTTTCAGTGAAGCCTGGACTCAATAAGATGTGTTGCCTACATAGAATCAAACAGCACACTTTTTAGGCTTTAACCAAGCAGGAGAGACTCATGACATATTGTTCAAAATGACTATCCAAAATTACTGTGCATAAAGAATCGGAAAAACCTGCAAATTGTAAGATTTAAGAAAATCAATAGACACTAAAACCAAAGTTTCATAATATTGAGATAATAGAAAGTAAATAAACAAAAACCCACCTTATTTATTGTTTAAGCAATAAAATGAAAGATAGAGAAAAAACAAATGGAAATATTATAACTGCAAAATGCAATTATTACAATAAAAAACATTCACTGGCTGAGATCAATAGTATAATGTATATAACTAATAAAATACTAGTGAACAGATCTTCAGAAACCAGAAGGAAAATAATAAAATGTTTAACATTTGTGGTAAAAGACTTGTAGGAAGAAAAGAGAACAAATAGGAAGTAATAGATATATATTTGAAGAAAAGATGGCGGACAACTCCCAAATTTGGTAAAAGACATAAATTGACAGATTCTTGAATGTGAGAAAATTCCAAGCAGACAAAACTCAAAGAAAACCACATCTGGTCATATGATAACAATCCACTGTAAATTAAAGACAAAAATGTTTGACAACAGCTAAGGTATAACCATGTACCACTTATGGTTATTGAAATGACTGTTCATTTCTTACTAGAAACTATAAAAGTCAGAGAAGAAACAGGCAAAAAATTAAAATAAAAAGTGTATAAAATTCTGGAAAAAAGACCACTAACCCATTGGAAATAAGGGAAATTGGAATTTGGACCACTAACCCATTGGAAATTCAGGAATAAGGGAAAAATAAGAACAATCTTAGATTAAGTAAAACTAAGAGAATCCACAGACAGTATATTACATCTAAAGGAAAGGGGAAAGTATGCTATTTGAGCAGAAAAGACTTTAGACCAGAGGGAATCAAGTAACATGAGGAATAAAAGTGGAGCAAAGGAAATTACTAATAGCCTGGTAAATGTACCACCATGTTCCTCTCATATTAAATCTTTTAATATACACTTGACAATAGGAAACAAAAGGAATAACCATGCCCATACAAAATTGAAAGGCATAAAACTGTCCCTATTGTAAATGACATGATTGCTTACGTGGAAAATACCAAGTTACCTACACTGAAACTCCCAGAACTAATAAATGAATATAACAGGGTCATAGGATACAAAGTCAACACCCCAAAATCATTTATAATTTGATACTGCATCTTATAGAGATCCCTTCAACAAATGCTGTTGGAACAATGCCTATTACATAGAAAAAATAATAATAAGCACATCAAACTAAATCTCATACCTTGTACAAAATTAACTGTAAATGAATACTATATCTACATTTGAAGTACAAAATATATAACTTTTAAGTATAAAAGTCAAGTTCTAAATTAAATTTTTACTTTGAAAATTTCAGTGTAAATTATTAATTTTTGGAAGAAAAATGTTTGATGTGGCATAGGCAGGGTATCTTAGATAACAATAATAACCTAGACTTTTCCTTTATGAAACACACTTTTAGAAGAATGAAGCACACAGAAAATAAAATATTTTCAAATCACATCTGACAAAGAACATGTATTCAGGATACATTAAGAACTCTCAAACTTATCAGAAAAAGAAAACCCAATTCAAAACTGAGCAAAGAATTTGAAGAGATACCTCACCAAAGAGAAAAAAGAATGTCAGATAACTTGGATTATTGATTGACTGTGTATTTGTAAAGAAGAGAACTTATTTCTCACAATTCTAGAGATGGGAAATTCTGACCAAGAGACTGGCAACATTCTGTGGTGAAGGCTGCTCTTTGCTTCCAAGATGGATCCTCAGTGCTGCAGCCTTCAAAGAGGTTCATATATGAGTTAGCTCAATTAAGTGCTGTGCTCTCGCATGGTGGGAGGCAGAAGGGTAAAGAGTCGAACCCACCTATTCAAGTCATTCTATTAGGAGACTCAATTGCATTCATAAGGGATAAGCCCTCATGGTCTAATCACCCCTTAGAGATTTCTACCATGTAATAACTATCACTTTAACAACTACTGAATTATAAAGGGGGTCTGTTCAAACCAAACTCTAAACATGCTCCACAAATTGTTCAAAATCTCTCTTCTCTAGGAAACTGTATATTAAAAATCACTATAATACACTAAAATATTTCTATTAAAAATAAATATAAAAATAATAATGAAACTGAAAATACTAAGTGCTGACAAGTGTCGGGGTTTCGGCCGGACCCCTGGCCCTAGGTGTGGCAAGGCTAAGATGGCGCCTGGCAGTGAGCCAGAGCAGTTAACTTTTGCACAAACAACTGACATCGTATTGAGGAAGTTCCAGGGATTGGCTGAGCTCCCTGATGGACAGTACAGGTCCACTGTATGCCTGCCTTTGCTGCCTGTATATGTTAATGCTCTCCCCTCGTGCTCAAAGGCTGATTGGTTACAAGTACTGTATATATTGGAGTGTAAGTTCCTCAAAGAGGGAAAAAAGAAAGAGAACAAAGAAAGAACTATGAGGAAGTAAGCGCGCAAAATAAAGAGCTCAAAAGAACCAGGTTTGTGTCTTATCTCTCTGCGGGCAGGGAGTGCGATAGACAAGGACAAAGAACTAGAATGCTCAGGCATTTCTAATGAAACTGAAAAATGGGACAGGAGCTCTCAAATCAGTTTTAGAATTTCTGAGAAGGTTAAACATCCACTTCTTATGTGACCCAGTAATATTATTCCTGTGTATTTACCTAAGGACTCTCAAAACACATGCACACTCACAAATTTGTATACCAATGTTAATTGCAGCTCTACCCTTAGTAGCCAAAAACTGGAATAAATGTTCTTCCATAAGTGATTTAGCAAATTAAACCATTGCACATTCATATAATGGAATACAACCCTGCAATAAAAATGACCTACTAACTAATAATGCAACATGAATGGAACATACATATCTTTGTCAATTTAAAGAAGCCAGCCTCAATGACTATATATTACAAGATTTAATTATATGGTATGCTAGAAAACCACAGAGGATGAAAATAGTCAGTGGTTGCCATGGCTTAGAAAGTAGCATATGGATACAAATAGCACAAAGGAGATGGCTTTCATGAGGTGTTAACAACTGTTTCATATCACAAATATGGGGGCATTTGCACAAATCTGCCCATGTGTTACATCTCACAGAATCTTACACCAAAGAAATAGATCAGAAGATGGTGGACTAGAGGGTGACTGCATCTTCTGTTGCTCCAGAACTCAGGATTCAAGAAGGGGAGGTATTGAGAAACTTGGACCAACTCAGAGACACTGGGTGAGTTGCTCCCACTGGGTGAAGCTCGGCCCAGGCAGCAGGCTGGGACAGTGGGCAGCTTCTTGGAGCAGGGCAGGGGGGCAAGAGGCTTTCCCGAGCAGCCAGGCTCCATCCGGCGGCAGGTCCCTTCCACAGCCAGCTTCTCAGAGCAGGTCCACCTAGTGAGAGGTTTTCTGCACACAATCAGCCTCAAGTGAGAGGCCTCGGTCTGGTCCACAGGCAGCTTCTCGGTCCAGGGCAGGAGGGCCAGAGACTTTCTTGAGCAGACTGGCTCCATCAGGCAGCAGGCCTGGTCCACAGCAGGCTTCTCGAAGCGAGCCCGCCTAGTGAGAATCTTTCTGAGCACACCCATCCCCCAATACCGCACTCAGTGGCGTGCCAGGGGCAGCTTTCTTTGGAAGCACTGAGTTATCAAATTCCTCCAAGACTTCAGGCTACTTTCAGTAGGCTGAGAGGTGATATACTGGAAATCTACAGGGACACTCTAAGCCAATAGAGGAAATCTGCACTATCTCAGAGTCCCACTGATATCTGACCAATATGAGAAAACAAGGGAAGAAAATGTCCCAAACAAACCTAGATACTATATTAATAAAACCAAATGACAGCACAGCAGAAGAAATGTCAGAAAGGGAGTTCAGAATGTACATAATTAAAACAATCAGAGAAGCAAATGAGGAAATGAAAGAGCAAATGCAGGCACTGAAGGATGAGATGAAAGAGCAAATGCAGGCATTAAATGATCACACCAATCAACAGTTAAAAGAGCAAATACGGGAAGCAAAAGATCATTTGAATAAAGAGTTAGAGATATTAAAAAAAAATCCTTGAAATGAAGGAAACAATAAACCAAATTAAAAACTCCATAGAAATCATAACAAATAGGATAGAACACCTGGAAGACAGAACCTCAGATATTGAAGACAAAATATTTAATCTTGAAAAAAAGTTGACCAGAGAAGGTAAGAAATCATGAACAGAATCTCCAAGAACTATGGGATATCATGAAAAGGCCAAATATGAGAATTATTGGGATTGAGGAAGGCTTAGAGAAACAAACCAAAGGAATGAACAATCTATTCAATGAAATAATATCGGAAAATTTCCCAAATCTGAAGAATGAAATGGAAAGTCAAGTATAAGAGGCTTATAGGTCTCCAAATACACAAAATTACAACAGACCTACACCAAGGCATATTATTATGAAAATAATTAACATACAAAATAAAAGAATTTTTAAAGGCTGCGAGAGAAAAGAATTAATTATATTCAGGGGGAAACCGATAGGGATATCAGCAGACTTTTAAATTCAGATCCTAAAAGCTAGAAGGTCCTGGAGCACCAATCATCAAGCCGTGAAAGAAAATGGATGCCAACCAAGAATCTTATACCCAGCAAAACTTACCTTCATATTTGATGATGAAATAAAATCCTTCCATGATAAAGAAAAACTAAAAGAATTTACAAAAAGAAAGCTGGCATTACAGAACATTCTCAGCAAAATATTCCATGAGGAAGAGATGAAACACAATGATGCAAATCAGCAAAGGGAGGAAGTAGCCTAAAGTAATAGCCAAACAAAGGAGAAACCAAGTCATGTCAAAAAACAAAAATGAGCCAAATGACTGGAAGTACAATTCATATCTCAATAATAACCCTGAATGTTAATGGCCTGAACTCATCAATCAAAAGACATAGACTAGCACATTGGATTAAAAAGTAAAATCCAACAATATGCTGCCTTCAAGAAACTCATTCATAGAAAGAGATATCCACAGACTATAGGTGAAAGGATGGGAAAAAAACATACCATGCACATGGACACAGCAAAAAAGCTGGAGTATCCATTCTCATTTCAGATAATGTGGACTTCAAGTCAAAGTTAGTCAGAAGGGATAAGAAGGACATTTATACTGCTTAAGGGAAGCATAAATCAGCAAGACATAACAATCATAAATATCTATGCCCCAAACATTGGCTCATCCATGTACGTCAAACAAATCCTTCTCAATTCCAGAAATCAAATGGACCACAACACAATAATACAAGGCGATTTTAAAACACCTCTCTCACCACTGGACAGATCTTCCAAACAAAAACTGAATAAAGAAACCATAGATCTCAATAACACAATCAATAATTTAGACTTATCGGACATATATTAAATATACCATCCAACAAAGAGCGAATACACTTTCTTTTCAGAAGCACATAGATCCTTCTCTAAAATAGACCATATTTTATGTCATAAAGCTAATGTTAGCAAATACAAGAAGATAGAGATACTACCTTGTATTCTATCAGATCATAATGGATTGAAATTAGAAATAAGGACAGAATAAAAACAGAAACTACTCCAACAACTGGAGATTAAATAATATGCTATTATATGATGAATGAATAACAGAAGACATCAGGAGGGAAATAAAAAAATTCTTAAAAGTAAATGAGAACCAAGACACATCATATCAAAATCTCTCGGACCCTATGAAAGCAGTACTCAGAGGAAGATTTATTTCATGGAGCATATTCAATAAAAGAAGAAAAAATCAACAAATAAATGACTTAACACTACAGCTCAAAGCCCTAGAAAAAGAACAGATCAACACCAAAAGTAGTAGAAGACAGGAAATAGTTAAAATCAGAACTGAAATCAATGAAATTGAAACAAAAGAAACAATCCAAAAAACTTAACAAAATAAAGAGTTGGTTCTTTGAAAAAAATAAACAAAATTGATAAACCCTTAGCCACACTAACAAAGAGGAGAGAGAAAACTCAAATTATTAAAATTCAGAGTGTACAAGGAAATATCACTAGAGAAACGACTGAAATACAAAACATAATTAGAAGCTATTTTGAAAATCTATACTCCAACAAATCAGAAAATCTCGAAGACATCAACAGGTTTCTAGAGACATATGAATCACCTAAACTGAACCAGGAGGACATACACAACTTAAATAGATCAATTTCAAGTAATGAAATAGAAGAAGTCATCAAAAGCCTACCAACAAAGAAAAGTCCGGGACTAGATGGGTTCTCAACCAAGTTCTACAAAACCTTTAAAGAAGAGCTCGTTCCAATACTCCTCAAAGTATTCCATGAAATAGAAGAGGAGGGAATCCTCCCAAACTCATTCTATGAAGCCAATATTACCCTGTTACCTAAACCAGACAGAGACACATTGAGGAAACAAAATTTCAGACCAATATCATTAATGAACATCGATGCAAAACTTCTCAAGAAAATATTAGCAAATTGCATACAAAAATATATTAAAAAGATAGTGTACCACGATCAAGTGGGTTTTATCCCAGGGATGCAAGGTTGGTTCAACATCCGGAAATCAATAAATGTCATTCATCATATCAACAGACTTAAAGTCAAGAATCACATGATTATTTTGATAGATGCAGAAAAAGCATTTGATAAAGTACAACACTCCTTCATGCTCAAAACACTAGAAAAAATAGGGATAGTGGGAACATTCCTTAACATTGTAAAGGCTATCTATGCTAAGCCCATGGCCAATATCATTCTAAATGGTGAAAAACTGAAAGCATTCCCCCTAAAAACTGGAACAAGGCAGGGATGCCCTCTTTCACCACTTCTATTCAACATTGTCCTTGAAACTCTAGCCAGAGAAATTAGACAGACCAAAGAAATTAAAGGGATATGAATAGGAAAAGAAGAACTCAAACTATCCCTGTTTGTGGATGACATGATTATATATGTAGAGGAACCAGGAAATTCCACCAGAAAACTTTTAGAACTCATAAGTGAATTCAGTAAAGTAGTAGGATATAAGATCAATGCTCATAAATCCAATGCATTTTTATACATAAGTGATGAATCTTCAGAAAGAGAAGTTAGAAAAACTACCCATTCACAATAGCCTCGAAAAAAATAAAATACTTGGGAATCAATCTAACAAAAGAGGTTAAAGACCTCTACAATGAAAGCTACAGATGAAAGAAATTAAAGAAACCTTAGAAGATGGAAAGATCTCCCATGTTCTTGGAGAGGAAGAATTAATATTGTCAAAATGGCCATACTACCAAAAGTGCTATACAGATTCAATGCAATTCCAATTAAAATCCCAATGATGTACCTTACAGAAATAGAGCAAGCAATTATGAAATTCATCTGGAAGAATAAGAAACCCAGAATAGCTAAAGCAATCCTTGGCAGAAAGAGTGAAGCAGGGGGTATCGCAATACCAGATCTTTAACTCTACTACAAAGCAATAGTAACAAAAACGGCATGGTATTGGTACCAAAATAGAAAGGTAGATCAATGGTACAGAATAGAGGACATGGACATAAACCCAAATAAATACAATTTTCTCATACTAGACAAAGGGGCCGAAAATATGCAATGGAGAAAAGATAACCTCTTCAACAAATGGTGCTGAGAGAATTGGAAATCCATATGCAACAGAATGAAACTAAACCCCTATCTCTCACCCTGCACAAAACTGAACTCAAAGTGGATCAAGGACATCGGAATCAGACCAGAGACCCTTCATCTTATATTAGGAAAAAGTAGGTCCACATCTTCAACATGTCGGCCTAGGATCAGACTTCCTTAACAGGACTCCCATAGCACAAGAAATAAAAGCAAGAATCAATAACTGGGATAGATTCAAACTAAAAAGCTTTCTCTCAGCAAAGGAAACTATCAGCAATGTGAAGAGAGAGCCTACAGAGTGGGAGAATATCTTTGCCACCCATACTTCAGGTAGAGCACTAATTTCCAGAATATATAAAGAACCCAAAAAACTCTACACCAAGATTACAAATAACCCAATCGACAAATGGGCTAAGGAAATGAACAGACATTTCACAGAAGATGATCTACAAGCAATCAACAGACATATGAAAAAATGTTCAACATCTCTAGTAACAAGAGAAATGCAAATCAAAACTGCTCTAAGATTCCATCTCACCCCAATTAGAATGGTGATTATCAAGAATACAAGGAACAATAGTTGTTGGAGAGGATGTGGGGAAAAAGGTACACTTATACATGACTGGTTGGGTTGCAAATTAGTGCAACCAATCTGGAAAGCAGTGTGGAGATTCCTTAGAAAGCTTGGAATGGACCCACAATTTGACTCAGCTATCCCACTCCTCAGCCTATACCCAAAGGACTTAAAAGCAGAATACTACAAAGATGCAGCCACATCGATGTTCATAGCTGTTCAATTCACAATAGCCCGATTGTGGAACCAACCTAGATGCCCTTCAATTGATGAATGAATAAAGAAACTGTTGTATATTTATACAATGGAATATTATGCAACCATAAATAATGATAAAATTATGGCATTTGCAGGCAAATGGATGAAATTGGAGAATATCATGCTAAGTGAGATAAGCCAAACTCAAAAAACCAAAGGAAGAATGATTTTGGTGATAAGTGGATGATGACACATAATGGGGGAAGGGGCAGAAATGGAGGAAGGAGGGACTGTATAGAGGGAAAAGAGGGATGGGAGGGGTGGGGGATGGGAAAATATAACAGAATGAATCAAACATCATTACCCTATGTAAATGTATGATTACACAAATGGTATGCCTTTACTCCATGTACAAACAGAATCAACATGTATCCCATTTGTTTACAATAAAAACAAATTTATTAAAAAAAGAAATAGATCAATTTTTCTGTGTACTGATTTTAAAAATAAAACCATAAAGAACATTAATGGGTTCCTCAGGGAGACTAGGAGGAGACCCTTTCCTCAACTTAGTGCTGCACTGATGTATCTCTGCTTTGTTTAGTGTCTTACAGATGATCCATTGGCAGCCTGTGGTTGCATGAAACTGATTTTTCATTCCCTTTTATTTTCCTCTTTCATTCCATTCTTCCTCCTCTCCTCTTTTATTTTTCTAGATTCCTTTGCAAAATCTGCTGTTTTCTTCTTTCAATTCACCCCTTTTTTTCTCTCTCACTCTCTTTTTTTATGTGTATGTTATGGAAACTTTATTTAGGGTATAAAAGAAGCTGCATATTAATTCAATTTTTGTATTAAATATTCCCAACTTGATGAATAATTTCTTGACCATTGTAGAACCTGGTATTAGAAATCAATAGCCTCTGGAGCTGAGATTTAAATTCAGCTATTCCCTAATAATAAAGGAAAATTCAATTTTACTATAGTATTTTACAAAAGTGATCAGATTTCCTAATATTTATTAGGCCACTCATCTTTAACTATAATTTAATAAACATCATTTAAAGTAAAATTAGCAAGTGCTTCTCATCCAAACCTTATTGCACCCTTTTTAAAAAAATCAATGTTTATTTATTTTTGTACCAGGGATTGAACTCAGGGGCACTTAACCACAGAGTCCCATCCCCTAAATCCCCATCCCATTTTTGTATTTTATTTAGAGACAGGGTCACACTGAGTTGCTTAGGTTGTCACTAAGTTCTAAGTTGCTGAGGCTGACTTTGAACTTACAATCCTCCTGCTTTCTCATCCCAAGCAACTTGTATAGGAGGCGTATACCAGTGCCTGCTGCGAGATTTTAATTTTTGTTGAGTATTTTCTAGATGGAAATAAACATGAAGAACAGCACTACATGCCTGTTAAATTATTATAAAATTAAACCTCTTTAGTTCATAACTTTTGCTCCACCTCAGTGGAAAATCTTTTACGGAAAAGTGAGTTCTCAAATATACTTCTAATTTATAAAAAATATTCTGCCAACTGCTACTGTCAGAATGTTCATAAAATATAATTATGTACAACTCTGTGAGCAGTAGTACAGGTTTAATGTGCCAAAAACTTTTGTTTCAAGTCAGAATCTGGTTTGCTTTTGTTTTACCAATGATAAAGCCAAGATGGAATGACTAAAGATATAATGCTGTATCCTCCTCATTCACAGAACTCAATTATAGTACTACTGTTAGTGTGTATTTATTATTGTCAGTGCTCCTAAATTTCTGGCTTTGATTTTGTGTAAAATGATATTTGTACAATGTTTTTATGTTTACAAAAATTTTATTAAAGTGTTTTCCACTTGCTGGTGTGCTAATTTGTTTTTAGTGAGTAAAGAGGGGGTGTGAGGTATGTTTTTATAATGCTTACTTGCTATTTTATTACATTAAAACTGTTTGTTCTAATGATCTAAAGTTCTGCTTCAGTTTTACTTTGCTAAAATCATTTCCAAACTAGTTTATCTGACAGCAGTATGAACTCTGTTTTAGCTTAACACATGTAATAGAGAAATAGATATAGAAACAATTATAGATATGCATTCATGTATGAGTTAACTCAAATACATATATCAACATCTTTTTCTACAACAAGGCCAAAAAATCCAACCCAGAAGTAATACATACATACAATTTTAAGAACTTGGTTTCTAAATATCATACTTCAATAAAGGGAACCAGGGTATCTCAGATAAAAGGATGAGTCCATGATTAAGGTAAGACAAAATACATCTTGGATCATCTTGCAGTACAAGAGTAAGAAAGACTGAAAACATAGAACAAAGTAGGATTGAAGGCTTGTCAGAGGGTCACTAAAACCACTTACAAGAGCTCCCAGCAACCAAATCTATGATTTCAGTATGAAAAATAAATAATAATAGTATTGCATTATAACATGAAGAATAAAATAAATATCTGAGCACGTATTGATAAATGATTAAAAGTTAATGAGAAGGCATATTTTCTTTGCAGAACAATTCCAAGTAATAAATGCAGAAGGAATAAAAATATAGATAGAAAATCATTATTAGAAAACCACAGTAGTAATCCTTGTATGCAAAAATCTACTGGAGATTGCAAAGATTGGTGAATGAAACTTTTAAAAGGACTAAACTTTTTATAGCCTTAAAGCATCATTGTTAATCACTGTTAGGTTTTAATTTGTGTTCACAAATACCATAATATTCTTTCCTCTAAGACATGGAATTTAATTCCTTCCCTCTTAAATGTTAGCTAGTAAGCTAGACTTAGTGATTTATGGAAAGTGAAATATATTTGCTTTAGAGTGGATAAATCTGTCAGACAACTTAACAGAATGACTTAAGCCAACATCATCAGGAGTAATTCTAAAGCTTTTTTAGAAGGGAGTTTATTAACAAATATGTGGATATATGAATATATCACCATGAATCTCACTGCTGTGTATAATGATCAGGCATGAATATTAGAAAAGGACTCCAGGCTAATCTTCAGAAAACATCAGAGAAACTTTAACTGAAGGAATTCTACAAACTCCCCTTCCCATAATTTTCACACAAAAAAAGTCATTAAAAAAACAAAGGAATGACTAAGTACTACAGATTGGAAGAGAGATGACCACATGAAGTGTGATGTCCAGAAATTGATCCTGGAACAGGAAAATGACTTGAAGGGAAAGACTGCTAAAATCCACATAAACTCCATGATTTTACAAATAATGTAGCAAATTGAACTTGGCATAATTCACTCTGCTTCTTTGGGGGTTGGATTGATTCACTTAGCATAATAATCTACATATGCATCCAAGATACTATGTATGTGAATCGTTTTGGCTTTCTTTCTACTTCCCATTATCCAAATACCACAGTATGTCTAAGTAGTCACCTGTTGGCGGACATCTACTTTTGTCTAGCTTTGGTTACAATGAATAAAGCTTTTATAAACATATGTATATAGATTTTTGTATGTCTGAACATAAATTTTTGTTTCTTTGGGAAAATTCCCAGGATTGTGATTGCTGGGTTGGTTGTATGTGTTGTTTTTAAACTGACAATTTGATTTCCAAAATGCTACACCATCTTGTCTTCCCACAGGTAATAGTAAGTGATTTAGTTTTTTCATGTACTTGCCAATATTCATTTCCATCACTATTTTTTAAATCCAATTCTAACAGGTATGTATTAGAATCTCACTGTGATTTTAATTCATATTTCATTAATAGCTAATGATGGTGAACAGCTTTCCATGAATGTGTTTACCCTGTGTGTATTCTTCCCTTTCGGTAAACTGTCTATGCCTATTTTCTCCTTAGGTTGTTTATTTTATTGTTGATTTTGATAATTCTGTATATCTTCTAGATACTAGATTTTTGTCAGATTTTTAAGGTTTGCAAATATTTTATCTCAGTGTATAGTTTGTTACTTTCATTCTTTGGCAACATATTTCCCAAACCCAAAGTTTAATTTGATGGTATAAAATTTACCAAAATTTCTTCTTGTAGAACTCCTTGTTCTCCCGAGAACTCAAAATTTTCTCCTAGAGAAAGTGTTTTTTCCTAGAGATTTTATGTTATATGAATATTTAAATCCATGATTCATTTTCAGTTAAGGTATGTTATTACAGTTTTGCAAGGTGTAAGTCCATACTCACCACAGTCCTTTATCAGCAACTAAGTTGTCAGAATTTTTCTCTGATGCTGCGTGGAGTAGAACAGTTACTGTCTATAAGTTGCTGGCCCTTTGGTTGGAGAGGTCAGATTTTGGGGAGTTTCCTTGTTTGGTTTTGTAAATGCTTACTGACATTTCTGTGCTGTTGGCTTCTTCCATTCCATGTCTCGAAAATATGTGGGGAATAAAAACAAGGAACTTAGCTCCCTCTCATTTATTTTCTCCAAAAATCACTAACATGCTTACCTTTTGAGTAATAAGTAACTATATATTTGATTGTACTATTGAGACAAATAGGGAAAAGTGTTCATACTGAACCTTTCCAGAAATAGGTTACCCACTTACATTGATGTTGCATCTGCTCTTCCTGTAAAAATACAGAAATAAGACTTTTCACAAGAATTTATGAGAATTAAATGAGGAGCTACATGTAAAGAATTTCTAAAAATGCTTGACATGTAATTAGCCTTTACTATATCGTATATGTATATACACTTGCACATGGTATATGTATTAATGTCATTGTTTTTCTTTTATGTTCAACTAGTAAATCACAGCATGAAACCCAAGTTTCAGCCCTGAAAATAATTTATATTTACACACACACACATAATACAAACTGAAGAATAATGGACTCAAATTTGATAAATAAATTAGTTCTAAAAATCACACAAAAATTGTATTTTTTATCAATACCCATGATAAATTCCTGACTTTTGGATCTAAAAGTGAAGGAAACAATTTAATTATCCAGATTTGATACATAGGAAGTCATCAATAGACATGTTGATTAAATAAGTGACAGGATGAATATCTTAGAATTTAATTTAGGCTGTTGGTGAAAATCTTGTTTTTAAATGATTAAAAAAAGTGAAGTTTTTAAATTTCTCTTCATTTTCTTATTCCATTATTTCCCCTTATTTTGTTTTCCTTTCCTTACCTTCTTGAACAGTTTAGTATTCAAATATTTTGCAGGGCTAAGAATTTTATGGATTTCTGCAAGTTTAGGAGAGCTTCAGCAACCCAGAGGGTTCCAAATGCAGAAAGAAGTCAGGTCCAGATGACAAAGAAATCTAAACTGGGTCATGCTCAGGTACAGATGCAGGGTTCAATCAAGGTGAAAAGGATTTCTCATGAAGAGGTTACATGAGATGAAGTTTCAATGTTTCAGTGGTCTGCAGTACTGTTTATAGTTGCCAACAGGAGAAGGAGATTGTACTATGGTGAGAAAGCCTGATTTGTATGTTAGAACTTATTATGTTTTGGACCCAAAATATCTGCTACAAGTCATGTGCTTGGTTGCCAGCCTGTTACACTACTGGAAGGTGGTGGAAAATTTGGGAGATTGTGCCTGGTCAAAGGAGGTGGATAATGGGGATATGTCCTTGAAGGGCTTACTTGTGTTCTCTCTCTCTCTCTCTCTCTGTCTCTCTATCTCTCTCTGTCTCTCTGTCTCTCTGTCTCTCTGTCTCTCTCTCTCTCTCTCTCTCTCTCTCTCTCTCTCTCTCTCCCTCTCCCTCTTTCTGCTTTTAGCCACCAAGAAGTGTTCCACCATGCCCTTTTACTATGATGTTCTGCCTACATCACAGACCCATAGTAATGGAGACAACTGATGGTGAATTTAAACCTCTGAAACCATGAATGAAAATAAATCTTTTCTACTTTAAGTTGATTTTCTCAGGTATTTTGTCACAAAAGTGAAAAACTAACTAACACAGAACTCAAGTAAAATTGGCAGGGGTGAGAATGTTTCTGTTCAAGGTAGCCTGATGGAAATTTTCGAAGTTCAAGCAGACAGAAAAAGGTGTTATTATGGGAGGGCTACATGAAAAGGGTGTCATATGCAGAGAGAGGGATTGTAGTGAACTATACCAGCACAGTGCAAGAGTGGAATGGAACTCTTCTAAGACTGAAAAGTACCTCTAAGTTAGTAAGTGGTTCAAGTGGGCTCTCAGGGATTGAGTAGAGCAAAGAGGAGAATACGAATGGAAGAGCTTTTGCACTATGTGTGTCTGAAGAGATAAACACTTGCTCTTCTGTTACACAGTCAACACGAAACAACACAATACTCTACCCCTTGTCACCAAAACAAGTGCAGGTTTTCCCAAGTGTGCAAAGGAATTCTCCAGTGGACACCAATTGGGTATTAAAATTCAGTTCGATTTTGACACTTTCTATCTGGAGTTTGAGTCAAACTCCACAGGTTAAGGGCTCAGTCCTGTAAGACTTCCTCCCACTTAAGATGCCAATTACAAGTTGTAGGTTGTCGTGTAAACTTCTGATTGATTTATTATAAATCCATGTACTTTTTTTTCAAGTGTGATTGATTTCCAGGAGCAACTCAGAGAACGTGAGATATTACTAAGTTTGTCAGATTATCATATTAATAAATATAATAAAGATGCTGATCAACATTGTGAAAACACACGCAGGACAAAGTTTATGGGAAGGGGTGCAGAGTTTCCATGCCCTTGCTAGGCATCTCCAATGTGGTATCTCCAAGTATTCAGCAACCTGGAAGTTCTCCTAACCCTTGCTTTCTGATTTTTATGTCAACATTTTTTACATGGGAATAACTTTTAAAAATCTTTGGTCATTGGTGAACAATTCAACCTTCAGTTGCTATCCCCTCTGTGGAAGTCAGGAGGTAGGACTGACAGTTCCAAACTTTCAATCACATGATTGCTTCCCTATTCGATAAGTCCCCATCCTGAGGCTATCTGGGGCCCACCAATGGTCATATCCCTAGAGCAGAAGATGCTTCTGTCACCTAGGAAATTGCAAAGGTCTTGAGAACTCTGTGTCAGAAATCAGTGTCAAAGAGCAAATGTGAAAAAAAAAGTTTTCATTGCACTTTTATCTATGAGGGTTTTAGGATGTCTGACCCAGGAAGTGGGGGCAAAGACAAAATATATATTTCTTTTTATATCATGATATTAGAGTGACATGGAGACTATAGTACAGGAAGCTGTGAAGGAGTTGGCATATTAGGAGCAGCCTGGTATAGAACGTCAGAATTAAGCCAGCGAAAGAGAAAGGCTTCAATGTAGCATAAACGAGCAACTAGAAAATTAGTTATGTATGGGAGATAATTCAGATAATAAATGCATTATATGTAATCAAAGTCAGACTTCTCACTGTTGAGAACAGTGCCACAAATACAAAGGAAAAAGACTGCTAAGTCCTGCGGACTTGGATTGACACTGGTGATGAGAGTGAACTCATGATTTTCAATATAAATGTAAATAAGCAGAAAAATAAAAGTAGTTGTATGAATTTATTCACAAGCTTTGTCCACAGGGAGGACTTGAGATTGATCAACACAACTCAGAACTTGACTTCACATACTATTCTTTACTGAGCATGGAACAAGGAATCCTGCAGAGAAATGAGTGGTTCCAACGATGGAATAAGAAATTTATATAAAAGTATCAAACATCTTGTTTGCTCCATTTATCCTCTGGATGGTGAAGAGGACACAGGAATAGGAGCCTGAGATGAATGTCATGGGAATGAGGAGCATGGGGACACAGCACAGGTACATGAAAACCTCATACAATGAAGAGAGCGGAGAGATTCATCACAGCAGGGACTTTGCAGAAGTAGTGCTGGATCACACGGGATCAGCAGAATGGGAAGGTCAAGGTGATGGGAGTGAACGTAAATCTCTCTATGGATCCCAGGAACCAGCACAAAGATGCCAGGAGGAGACACACACTGTGGTTCATGAGGAGAGGGTAATGGAGTGGATAGCAGATGGACACATAGCAGTCATAGGCCATGGTCACCAGAAGGACACATTCTGAAACCCCTAGGGTCAAATAGAGGAACATCTGCATCCCACATTCAGGAACCAAGATGGTACTCACACCGAGCACCTGGTCCAGGAGCATCTTGGGCATAGTGATGGAGATGTACATGTCCATGAGGGACAGCTGACTGATGAAGAAGGACATGGGGGTGTGGAGCTGGGCATTGGAGTGTATCAGGAGGATCAGGACAGCATTTCCAGACAAGGCCATCAAGAAAACCAGGAAGATGACCACACAAAGCAGAGCTGGGTGTTGGGATTGACTGAAGAGTCCCACCAGGATTAAATCTGCCCACCCCTTGTGGCTGGTCATCTAGGTGGTGATATCCATGAGGTTCCACCTGGATCACCAAGAAAGCTTTGGGTTCATGTCCTTGAAATGAATGCATGTGAGCAGGCACACACATGTATACCTGCCTGATTGTTCAACCAGAGGCTGTTCCAGGGGCTGCAGGTCCCAGGAGTTCAGATGACCTGCAGTAAACAGTATTTTTAAAAAGAATCTAAAAGCTTACAATTGTGGGTGAAACGAGGTGGTAATTTGTAGTGAGGTTGCCACATTTCAAGGTCATGAGCTTCCTGAAGAATGCAGTTTGTCAATGAGAACTGGACATTTACAGAATCACTTCCCAGTGCTTGAACAAGTAGGGGGACATTGCAAACAAGGGAAATAAGACCCCCTATTCCCTGAGTTTTGTTATTAAAGTGTGAAATAAGTTTTAATCCTCTTGGTTTAACTACCTGGTTTTAACTGGCATCCTAAAATCTCTCAGACCTGTATTATATTAGAAATATTTAGAAAATAATGGACACATAATTTGGGGAAAATTCACACCTATCATTTAAGCCCACTACACCCTTATAACAAGGGCATGCCAGGAGGTTCTGTGAGTTTTTGGAGTGATTCTCTTTTCTCTCCAACAGACTGGGGTCTTCACACAGAAACAAACCTTTAGAGACCCGAGGGTCACAATCTAAGGATCCCGGGTCATGGCTGGCTTCCAACCTTGGCTCCTGCTGCCTGAACCCTCCACTTCCTTGTCTACTCTTCCTGAGAGATGATAAAAATGATATCAGACCTCAGGTGTGGTAATGAAGAGAGGCAAAGCAATGAGAGCTCCCTGAATCTTGCCTCTAACAAATGAACAAACAGACGTGGTGTTGATTGATCTCTGCACCAATCACTCTGCAGAGCCTTTCTTAGACCTGACTGTCCTTACTATTGCATTATGAGATACTGTACCTTGGTTTGAGTACCTATTTAAATCTTTAATAACTGATTTTCAAGATTACATAAAAGAGATTTGCAAATAAATCTTATAATCAACTCCACAGAAAAGTATTTGGATTTATTCATTTCTGTGTTTTATGTTTTTTATATAAAATGAGTAAGTTTTAAATATATATATATATTTATTTTAATTTTTATTTAGCTTTTAATTTTTTACAGACTGCATTTTGATTCATTGTACACAAATGGGGTACATAATTTCATTTCTATGGTTGTACACAATGCAGATTCATACCATTCATGTAATCATACATGTACATAGGGCAATGATGTCTGTCTCATTCCACCTTTTTTCATACCCCCATCCCTTTCATTTTCTTCTACATATTGTAAACTTCCCCCATTATTCTCTCATTCCCCACCCCCACCCTCATTGTATATCATCCTCCACTTATCAGGGAAAACATTTGGCCTTTGGTTTTTGGGCTTGACTTATTTCACTTAGCATGATATTCTCCAATTCCATCCATTTATTTGCAAATGACATAATATTATTCCTCTTTATGGCTGAATATTCCATTGTATATATATGACACAGTTTTTTTATCCATTCATCAATTGAAGGACATCTAGGTTGGTTCCACAATCTAGCTATTGTGAATTGAGCTGCTATAAACATTGATGTGGCTGTGTTACTGTAGTTTGCTGATTTTAGGTCCTTTGGGTATAAACCAAGGAGTGGGATAACTGGGTCAAATTAAATATATATTTAAATAAACATAAATATGAACCACTGAGATAGTTACAGTTTGACTCTGGCTAAGCATTACTTTGTGGAAAAGCTCATCTGCCTGCAGCCTAGCCTGGGCTCCTCCTAGTCCATCTTTGAGCTCTCCATTTGCACTCACTCAGGGAGAGGATTAACATTGAGGGTTCACTGCTATTCACAGAAAGACTTTGGCTGTTTTTGCCAAAATCAGGTGCTCTATCGACTGCCATAATTTTCATGAAAATTGAGAAGCAGAGAGTTAACAGAACAACACAGAGAGGTCTCAGGTGCAGCTCACTGTTCCCTGCTCTGTCTCAATGCTCAGCCACCTCCATGTAGACACTGGACACAGATCAAGGGCTTGTAAACCCAGCCTGAACTTCAGGAGGCCACTCTCAGTCTACACAGGTAAAACATCATACGCATGAGATTTGAGGTGGAATTTCTGGGGACAAAATAAGTGAGGAAGAGTGGTGAGTGAACTAAAATATGCCTGGCCTTTCTTAAGGAAATCAATAATGTCTTCTTCCACATTTTCAATTGCAGAGATTCAACCTTTCCAACCCTCTCCTTCTGACAGCTTACCTGTCAAATTTGATGCCCTCTCAAAAGGAAAGAACTAATGTCTCTTCCTCCTGGAAAAGACTAGCAGTAGCTACAATGCAGAAGTATTTTTAATGAAATTATAAGTTTCAAGTACATGTGTTCCACTGTAAAGTCCCTAAAACCAGTTGTGACATTCCACTCTTGACAGCCCGTGCTGGGAAGTGCTGAAGCTGTGGACATACTACCCAGCTTTGGATACTGTAGCCTAGTGTCCAGCATGACTGAGATCCACTGCAGAACACAGAAGACCAGAGAGGTGTAAGCACAGGGACAGCGATGGTAGGTGGTCAGGTGGTAGTGGGTAGATGATGGATGAGAGAGAGAGGATAGGTGGATAAGTCGGTATCCTCTGTCAAATCCTCCCCTGCTGGCAGATGAAGAATGAACTCTATGGAGAATAGCAAACCTTTCCAATGAACTGGAAACAAACCTGCTACCCTGGTCTATCTCTGTGGACTAGGTGGAGCAAGGACCAGAGTCTAGACCAGCTGGTGTGAGGAACTGAAAAGTATTTGCTGAGAGGACAGAGGGAGAGAGGAGGTTATGAGGTAGGGAAGAGCCCTGGAGAATCTCTACCACTGTCATGGAGCCTCATATAGTGACCTCCCCAAAACACACAGGACCAGGGAACACATTCTGCTCCACATTCAGGGCCTATCCTGACTGCTCACTTTTAATCTTCTGTAGGCATCTGCTTAAGTTTCATGGGGACAGGCTGGTGCATGTTTGACATGGGGAATTGTTATTAGCGCTGCTAGAGAAATACCCAGCCATCCTTAGAAACCAGGAATTGCTGACCATGCTTCATCTTCCCCAGAGCCTCTGAGGTCGTACTCATCTTATTTCCTCCTAGTACAGACTGATAATCCAGCATCTCAGGGCATCTGCCTAACATCACACAAGTGGGACCTGAGAAAGGACTGTGTCCCACCCCAGGGTGCAGGAGAACATCTCACTGCCTCAGTGCCTCTGGAAAACAGGGTTCTCCCTCTGCAACCCACAGCTGGGGTCTGGTCCACCCACCATCCCTGTGCTTAGACATATATGAACATGCTCAGGAGACTTGTTCCCAACATAGTTGTGACCCCTAGAGGTCTTCCCCACAGGAAGGAAGGACAGCCCTTCTCCCTCCGCAAAGTTTCAGTCTCAGGACAACTAAAGTAGCATCCTACCAAAACATAAGAAGAAATATATACTCTTATGTCCATAAATGACTGGGAATAAAAACAGATTCTTTAAGATGTTGCAGTAAATAAATGCTATAGGAGAGTGTTAAAATGAAAACATATTTTCTTTTTTTCCAGAAAAACAAATGATAGAAAAAAAAAAAGAGGAAATGCTGTCAGAACCTAATGGAACACCTCAACAGGAGGTCAGAAAACCCCACACAGCAATGGCCCTGTGCTCCGAATGCCACCTGCCTGGCTGAACCTACCTTACCCAGGTGGTCAGGGAGAGTGGCCTGGCTAAGTCACCAGGAAGAGGAGAGGGACACTGAAGCCAGAATTAAGAACAGGTAGTTAGTGTAGGAATAGGGGATCGGGTCAAATCAAGGAAATGGAAGCCATAAAGCCATCTGCCTCTGGAAGTTGGAAACTGCCCCTGGAAGAATGGAATGTCACCAAATTTACCTGCCTTTATCAAGGACTGCAAACAAGGGGCTGCTAATTGGTGCCCCCTGGGCCCTTATCTGCCTGAATCACCTTGGTCCTCCCCCTGCCCATGGTTTCTCACTTAATGAAAAACCAGGCCTAGTCATGTAGGCAGGAAGGAGAGATAAGGGGGTAGAGAACTGGAGAACAAAAGAGAATTTAACCTATAAAAGATGGAGGGTGCGCTCACTTCTTGGGACTTTAGAACATCAGCCATGGCCCCCTTCTTCCTGCCGGGAGAAGTCTGTATTATTACCTTTAAATAAAATCTGCTTAATCTGCTTGCCTTGGCTGCTTCTCTAGTGTTCAGTCTTCAACATTAGAAGGAGCAGAACTCGTCACTGGTAAATGGCGGTATCAACATCACCCCTGGTTTGGGAGACTCACTGGGGATTGGATGAGAGTTGTTTGTTCACATATCCCTCTGGGACCTAGAGGACACTGCAGTTAGAGCTAAGGAAGCAACAGAGCTCTCTGTGGCACAGTTGTAGATCATTCTCATGCCTGGTCTCTCTTTCTTAAATTCCAAACCTTCACCAATACTAACACTCATCTCAAACCACACATTGTCTATAAAGTCTGACCAATGAAACGTATGAGTCAATTCATCTGGATTGGGGTGTGCACACGTGTGTGTGTGTGCATACACACACGTGTATATCTCATGTAACCTTCAAGTGAATTTTGTGAAACTCAGAGTTCAACTGATGTCTCAAAACCATCACTCCTGTGCTATAGTAGCTTGGAGACAGGGGTTTCTCCTAGCATATCACCCCAGTATCCTACATCCCTGCTTCAACTCCTCATTCCTGTCATTCATTGGCACTCTAGTATAGAAGTTAACTTTCATCTATTTGTTTTTTATTTTAACTAGTGTCATGGAAATTATTGAAAAGTCTCAAAGCACAAACTGGTTTAGTAAAAAGTTAAACGTTTACCATAATATATTCAGCCACATAAAAATCATGCTTTAAGTGATAAATTCCTAGAGTGGAGGTGTATCTCCCTGGTAGAGCTCCTGCGTAGCATGCTTGAAGCCTGAGTTCAATAACTAGCTATGCAGTACAATGAAATAAGTCATATTCTGCCTACCAACTACAAGTGTTTCAAACATCTCTTGAGTATACACCTGTCCCAGCAGCTGGGATGAAATAGGAAGACAGAAGCAAGCCCACCCTCTTGAATTTGGCAGTCAAATCCTTCTCACCTTTGTTCCCATGTATGTTCTGGAACAATGCTGATCATTTCCCCTGACATGGAGGTCTTGCAATGGCCTTGGTGTCTGTTGGTCAGATTGCCTTCTGTACTGCACCCACCTGTCCTTCAAGACTTTGGCCTGCAAAAAGCTTGTCCTGTGTTCTTGGCCACCTGGTTTCCTGTAAGGCTATGAGACGCAGCACTGGGGCACTGGAGGGTGGGAGGAAGAAAGAACTTGGTATTTCCTCTGGTGTCTGGAGATGGTCCTTGGCAGCTCCAGCAGCTGGAGGCAACAGGGCCCCTGTGGGCTCTGGGTCCAGCACGCAGAAGGCAATTTTCATTTCCAGCAGCACCGCAGGACACAGGCATTTCCTGTGGAAGCAGCAAGAAAGACATCTAAGAAGGGCCTCCCAAAAAAGCAGAGATGAAAAACGAGCCAGCAATGAGCAGTTCCTGAGCTCAGAGAAGCAAACTGAGTTCAGGTGTTCACGTCCTCACCACCCTTAACACAGGGCAGAGGAGGTTTGAAGTGAAGACGGAGGAAAAACATTCCACACAAAGTCTAACCTGATGATTCATCAGCTAAAATCAGTCAACGTACATTCATAAAGACAGAGAATATCACTCAAATATAAACTACACAATTTTAATTTAATTTTGTTATGCATGTGATTTAAGGACTCCCAAACACATAAAACAAATGCACATGAAACTAAACAGAAAACAGTAGAGATTATAATTTTTGCATCATCGATCGAAAAGCTAAGGTTAAAAAAGTTAAACAGAATGATTCCTAGTGGTCACATGAAAAGCACTGTATTTAAACATAGTTCTACATGTAAATCAATTATAAGAATTGATCACATAAGGGTTCAAAAATAATGTGAAACACGTTTCAGAGGTCTAAAATGTCTGTCCAATACTTTTGATTTTAGAATTCAATTTAAATAGGTAGTAAGAATGTCTCCGATCCAAGATGGCGGCCTAGAGGGAGACTGCACCCCCAGTCGCTCCAGAACCCAGGAGTTAAGAAGGGGAGGCATTGAGAGACTCGGACTGAAATAGAGCCACGGGTGAGTCTGCCCACTGGGTAAAACTCGGCCCGGGTGGCAGGCCCAGATAGAGGTGGCTTATCGGAGCTGAGCAGGGCAGCTAGAGTCATCCACAGGCAGCCCTGCGCACTCCGGCGGTGGGCCCCGCCCACACAGCCAGCTTCTCCAGGTTCTCGGAGCGGAACTGGCCCGCTAGTGAGAGCCTTTCTGACCAGAACAAGCTCCGAGTCCTGGAGCCAGTGCAGCGCAGCGTACTCCCGCATGCAAGCAGATTCAGGGACCAGGATAGGGCAGCCAGAGACTTCCCCAAGTAGCCTGGACCCCTGCGGTGGGAGGTGCCATTCAAGGCTAGCTTCTCGGAGCTGACCGCCCAGTGAGAGTCTTTCCACATAGAACCAGCCACAAGCCCCTGAACCAACGGAGAGCCTCGATCCGCAAGCAGCCTCTGGGATGAGGGCAGGGCATCCAGCGACCTCTTCAGGCGGCTCTGCCCACTCCGGCTGCAGGCTCTCTTCACGGGGTGATCCAAGATGGCAGCCTAGAGGGAGACTGCACCCCCAGTCGCTCCAGAACCCAGGAGTTAAGAAGGGGAGGCATTGAGAGACTCGGACTGAAATAGAGCCACGGGTGAGTCTGCCCACTGGCTAAAGCTCGGCCCGGGTGGCAGGCCCAGATAGAGGTGGCATATTGGAGCCGGGCAGGGCAGCTAGAGTCTTCCCAAGGTAGCCTTCCACACTCCGGCAGTGGGCTCCTCCCACACGGCCAGCTGCACGGTGCAGGCCCCCAGTGAGAGCCTTTCCGCACAGACCCAGTTCCAAACCGTGGAACCAGTAGGGAGCTAGGGGCAGTTTTCTTCGGATGCACTGCTTTATCAGATTCCTCCAAGACATCAGGCTACTGAAGGCTGGGAGGTGATACACTGGAAATCTACCGGGACACTATAAGCCAATAGCAGAAAACTGCAATATCTCAGGGTCCCACTGACAGCTGACCAATATGAGAAAGCAAGGGAAGAAAATGTCCCAAACAAACCTAGATACTACATCAATAAAACCCAGTGACAGCACAGCAGAAGAAATGTCAGAAAGGGAGTTCAGAATGTACGTAATTAAAACGATCAGGGAAGCTAATGAGGAGATGAAAGAGCAAATGCAGGCATTGAAGGAGGAGATGAAAGAGCAAATGCAGGCATTAAATGATCGCACCAATCAACAGTTAAAAGACCAAATACGGGAAGCAAGAGATCATTTAAATAAAGAGTTAGAGATACTGAAAAAAAAAAACAAACTGAAATCCTTGAAATGAAGGAAACAATAAACCAAGTTAAAAACTCCATAGAAAGCATAACCAATAGGATAGAACACCTGGAAGACAGAACCTCAGTCATTGAAGACAAATTATTTAATCTTGAAAGCAAAGTTGGCCAAACAGAAAAGATGGTAAGAAATCATGAACAGAATCTACAAGAATTATGGGATATCATGAAAAGGCCAAATTTAAGAATTATTGGGATTGAGGAAGGCTTAGAGAAACAAACCAAAGGAATGAACAATCTATTCAATGAAATAATAACAGAAAATTTCCCAAATCTGAAGAATGAAATGGAAAACCAAGTACAAAAGGCTTATAGAACTCAAAACATACAAAATTACAACAGACCCACACCAAGGCACATTATTATGAAAATACCTAACATACAAAATAAAGACAGAATTTTAAAGGCCGCGAGAGAAAAGAATCAAATTACATTCAGGGGGACACCAATACGGATAACAGCAGATTTTTCAATCCAGACCCTAAAAGCTAGAAGGGCCTGGAACAACATATACCAAGCCCTGAAAGAAAACGGATGCCAACCAAGAATCTTATACCCAGCAAAACTTACCTTCAAATTTGACGATGAAATAAGATCCTTTCATGATAAACAAAAGCTAAAGGAATTTACAAAAAGAAAGCCAGCATTACAGAACATTCTCAGCAAAATATTCCATGAGGAAGAGATGAAAAACAACGATGCAAATCAGCAACAGGAGGTGCTAGCCTAAAGGAATAGCCAAATAAAGGAGAAACCAAATCATGTCAAAAACAAATATGAGTCAATTGACTGGGAATACAAATCATATCACAATAATAACCCTGAATGTTAATGGCCTGAATTCATCAATCAAAAGACACAGACTGGCAGATTGGATTAAAAAGAAAAATCCAACAATATGCTGCCTGCAAGAGACTCATCTCATAGAAAGAGACACCCATAGACTAAAGGTGAAAGGATGGGGAAAAACATACCATGCGCACGGACACAGCAAAAAAGCTGGAGTATCCATCCTCATCTCAGATAATGTGGACTTCAAACCAAAACTAGTCAGAAGGGATAAAGAAGGACATTACATGCTGCTTAAGGGAAGCATAAATCAGCAAGACATAACAATCATAAATATCTATGCCCCGAACATTGGCTCATCCACGTACGTCAAACAAATCCTTCTCAGTTCCAGAAATCAAATAGACCACAACACAATAATACTAAGCGATTTTAACACACCTCTCTCACCACTGGTTAGATCGTCCAAACAAAAATTGAATAAAGAAACTATAGATCTCAACAACACAATCAGCAATTTAGACTTAACGGACATATATAGAATATACCATCCAACAAAGAATGAATACACTTTCTTCTCAGCAGCACATGGATCCTTCTCTAAAATAGACCATATTTTATGCCATAAAACTAATGTTAGCAAATACAAGAAGATAGAGATACTACCTTGTACTCTATCAGATCATAATGGATTGAAATTAGAAATAAATGACAGAATAAAAAACAGAAACTTCTCCAATACCTGGAGACTAAATAATACACTATTATATGATGAATGGATAACAGAAGACATCAGGAGGGAAATAAAAAAATTCTGAGAAGTAAACGAGAACAAAGACACATCATATCAAATTCTCTGGGACACTATGAAAGCAGTACTTAGAGGAAGATTTATTTCATGGGGTGCATTCAAAAAAAGAAGTAGAAATCAACAAATAAACGACTTAACACTACAGCTCAAAGCGCTAGAAAAAGAAGAGCAGACCAATACCAAAAGTAGTAGAAGACAGGAAATAGTTAAAATCAGAGCCGAAATCAATGAAATCGAAACAAAAGAAACAATTGGAAAAATTAACAAAATAAATAGCTGGTTCTTTGAAAAAATAAATAAAATTGATAAACCCTTAGCCACACTAACAAAGAGAAAGAGGGAGAAAACTCAAATTACTAAAATTCGGAATGAACAAGGAAACATCACAACAGACAGGACTGAAATACAAAACATAATTAGAAGCTATTTCGAAAATCTATACTCCAACAAAACAGAAAACCTTGAAGACATCAACAAATTTCTAGAGACATATGAATTACCTAAACTGAACGAGGAGGACATACACAACTTAAATAAACCAATTTCAAGCAATGAAATAGAAGAGGTCATCAAAAGCCTACCAACAAAGAAAAGTCCAGGACCAGATGGGTTCTCAGCCGAGTTCTACAAAACCTTTAAAGAAGAGCTCATTCCAATACTCCTCAAACTATTCCATGAAATAGAAGAGGAGGGAACCCTCCCAAACTCGTTCTATGAAGCCAATATCACCCTGATACCTAAACCAGACAGAGACACATCGAGGAAAGAAAATTTCAGACCAATATCCTTAATGAACATCGACGCAAAAATTCTCAACAAAATTTTAGCAAATCGCATACAAATATATATTAAAAAGATAGTGCACCACAATCAAGTGGGTTTTATCCCAGGGATGCAAGGTTGGTTCAACATCAGGAAATCAATAAATGTCATTCACCATATCAACAGACTTAAAGTTAAGAATCACATGATTATTTCAATAGATGCAGAAAAAGCATTCGATAAAATACAGCATCCCTTCATGCTCAAAACACTAGAAAAAATTGGGGTAGTGGGAACATTCCTAAACATTATAAAGGCAATCTACGCTAAGCCCATGGCTAATATCATTCTAAATGGTGAAAAACTGAAAGCGTTCCCCCTAAAAACTGGAACAAGGCAGGGATGCCCTCTTTCACCGCTTCTATTCAACATCGTCCTTGAGACTCTAGCCAGAGCAATCAGACAAACCAAAGAAATTAAAGGGATATGAATAGGAAAAGAAGAACTCAAACTATCCCTGTTCGCTGATGACATGATTATATATTTAGAGGAACCTGGAAATTCCACCAGAAAACTTTTAGAACTCAGAAGTGAATTCAGTAAAGTAGCAGGTTACAAGATCAATGCTCATAAATCCAATGCATTTTTATACATAAGTGATGAATCTTCAGAAAGAGAAATTAGGAAAACTACCCCATTCACAATAGCATCGAAAAAAATAAAATACTTGGGAATCAATCTCACAAAAGAGGTGAAAGACCTCTACAATGAGAACTACAGAACACTAAAGAAAGAAATTAAAGAAAACCTTAGAAGATGGAAAGATCTCCCATGTTCCTGGATAGGCAGAATTAATATTGTCAAAATGGCTATACTACCTAAAGTGCTATACAGATTCAATGCAATTCCAATTAAAATCCCAATGATGTACCTTGCAGAAATAGAGCAAGCAATTATGAAATTCATCTGGAAGAATAAAAAACCTAGAATAGCTAAAGCAATCCTCAGTAGCAAGAGCGAAGCAGGGGGTATTGCAATACCAGATCTTCAACTCTACTACAAAGCAATAGTAACAAAAACAGCATGGTATTGGTACCAAAATAGACAGGTAGATCAATGGTACAGAATAGAGGACATGGAGACAAACCCAAATAAATACAATTTTCTCATACTAGACAAAGATTCCAAAAATATGCAATGGAGCAAAGATAGCCTCTTCAACAAATGGTGCTGGGAAAACTGGAAAACCATATGCAACAGAATGAAATTAAACCCCTATCTCTCACCCTACACAAAACTCAACTCAAAATGGATCAAGGACCTCGGAATCAGACCAGAGACCCTGCATCTTATAGAAGAAAAAGTAGGTCCAAATCTTCAACTTGTTGGCTCAGGATCAGACTTCCTTAACAGGACTCCCATAGCACAAGAAATAAAAGCAAGAATCAACAACTGGGATAGATTCAAACTAAAAAGCTTTCTCTCAGCAAAGGAAACTATCAGAAATGTGAAGAGAGAGCCTACAGAGTGGGAGAATATTTTTGCCAACCATACCTCAGATAGAGCGCTAATTTCCAGAATCTATAAAGAACTCAAAAAACTCTACACGAAGAATACAAATAATCCAATCAACAAATGGGCTAAGGAAATGAACAGACACTTCACAGAAGAAGATGTACAAGTAATCAACAGATATATGAAAAAATGTTCAACATCCCTAGTAATAAGGGAAATGCAAATAAAAACTACCCTAAGATTTCATCTCACCCCAATTAGAATGGCGATTATCAAGAATACAAGCAACAATAGGTGTTGGCGAGGATGTGGTGAAAAAGGAACACTCATACATTGCTGGTGGGGTTGCAAATTAGTGCAGCCACTCTGGAAAGCAGTGTGGAGATTCCTCAGAAAGCTTGGAATGGAACCACCATTTGACCCAGCTATCCCACTCCTTGGCCTATACCCAAAGGACTTAAAATCAGCATACTACAGAGATACAGCCACATCAATGTTCATTGCTGCTCAATTCACCATAGCCAGATTGTGGAACCAACCTAGATGCCCTTCAGTTGATGAATGGATAAAGAAACTGTGGCATATTTATACAATGGAATATTACTCCGCAACGAAGAATGATAAAATTATGGCATTTGTAGGCAAATGGACGAAATTGGAGAATATCATGCTAAGTGAGATAAGCCAATCTCAAAAAACTAAAGGACAAATGATCTCGCTGATAAACGGATGAGGACATATAATGGGGGGTGGGAGGGGTTAGCATTAGGTTTAGGGTTAGGTTTAGAGTTAGGCTAAGGAGAGCAGTAAGAATGAAGGAAAGAAGGACTGTATAGAGGGAAAAGAGGGGTGGGAGGGGTGGGGGGGAAGGGAAAAAAATAAACATCATTACCCTATGTAAACGTAAAAAAAAAATAAAAAAAGAATTACTAAGTCAAAAAAAAAAAAAAGAATGTCTCATGTGGTTGTAGATTATAAATTATACTTCTGAATACCTTGTGGGCCAAAATAGAAAAGTCTGCATACAAAATCTGTGGGATACTGCCAAGACACCATTGAACCGGAAAGTTAGGGGCTTCAATGCACATAGAGAAGCAATTTAAACCTAAAATAGATGAATTAAATGTTGTTTTAGAAACAAAAGCAGCAGAGGAAAATACTGGGGAATAATCTGAGCCAATTATATTTCTCTCTCATGTACATGTATGCATATGTAACGAGCCCTTCCATCTTGTATAATTATAACACATCAATTAAAATATAGGAAAAAGCAGCAAAAGTAAACCAAAGAGAACAGATGAAATCAATCACAGTATGGAGGATGAACAATGTTGGATGATGGTTCTTTGAAGCCATGATCCACGTGAATAAACTTCTGGTAAAATTGACCAAGAAACAAGAGAAAAGAGGCAGACGACAAACCATTCTCAGCAGTAAGATAGGAACCTCATTAGAGATGCCACAGAATTAGATAATTGCATAGACAATATGAGGACAATTAGTGATTCTAGGGTATGGTTATTGATTCTGGGATATACACATACTACTATTGGAACTTGACATTGTACACATATACATATATATAATACATTGAATTATAATAACATTGTACATAATTATTATTCAAATAAAATAAATAGTAATAAAATTCTATGATAAACCATAATATTGTATTAAATTCATCTAATACAGTAAAGATTTTTTCATTTATACAGTATTGCTATGCAATAATGTACACAACAGCATTATTTGCTATTGCTAAAACCTGAAGGCAACATATATATTCATCAACAATGGAAGGAATTAATAAATAATGGTGTAGTTAGGCAATTTAATCCTACACATAAAAATCAATAAGCCTGTGATACAACATGGTTCAACTGAAGAATGCCCTAACAGAGCTAGGGAAAGCAGATCTCAAGAGACCAGGCACAGTGGCCATGGATGCACGCATACTTGATTTGCATGGGGTGGGCCCCTAAGGTCAGGTATTCCAGGGCAGCAGGGGTCCAGACCACCTGTGTAGCCATCCCACTTCTTCCTCAGGGAACTTGATTAGGAACTTTCTCTTCCTCATCCTAAAGTGAGCTGAACAAAGTCAACAGCTCAGAGACTCTCAGAGGTCACACAGCTATTCATTAGTCAAGTGTCAGTGCCTGCAAGTCGAAGGGAGGATGGGAATCCTCCCCCTTCCCATCTCCATCTAAACGCCAGAATCCTGTCCATCAGAAACTTCAAGAAAGTCTTCAGTGTTCCTTTACATCTTGTTTTCCAGAGTGGCAAACAGATAAACGGAGCACTCATTAAAAAACCAAGAAAACATTGTTTATGAGTAGAAATGCATTTGATTTATGGGTATTGATTTTATATCCTGCTACTTTGCTGAATTCATTTCTTAGTTCTAAAAGTTTTCTGATGGAATTTTTTTTTGATCTTCTAAATATAGAATCATGTTGTTGGCAAATAGTGATAGTTCGAGTTCTTTTCCTATTTGTCTCCCTTAAATTTCTTTTGTCTGATTTCTCTGGCTAGAGTTTCAAGGACTATGTTAAATAAAAGTGGTAAGAAACTTGGAAAACTACCACATTCACAATAGCCTCAAAAAAATAAAATAAAATACTTGGGAATCAACCTAACAAAAGAGGTGAAAGACCTCTACAGTGAAAACTACAGAACACAAAAGAAAGAAATTGAAGAAGATGTTAGAAGATGGAAAGATTTCCAAGGCTCTTGGATAGGCAGAATTAATATTGTTAAAATGCCCATACTACCAAAAGTGTTAAACAGATTTAATACAATTACTATTAAAATCCCAATGATATTCTGCAGAGAACTAAAAAAAGCAATCATGAAATTCATTTGGAAAAAATAAGAGACCCAGAATAGCCGAAGAAATCCTTTGCAAGAAGGTAAAACAGGAGGCATAGCAATACAAGTACTTAAACAGAGCAATAGTAACAAAAATGGCATCGTAGTGGCACCAAAATAGACATGTAGACCAGTGGTACTAAATAGAAGACACAGAGACAAACCCACATAAATACGGTTATCTCATACTAGACTTAGGCGCCAAAAACACACATTGGAGAAAAGATAGCCTCTTCAACAAATGGTGCTGGGAAAACTGGAAATCCATATGCAGCAAAATGAAATTAAACCTCTGTCTCTCACTCTGCACAAAAATCAACTCAAAGTATATCAAAGGCTTAGGCACTAGAAAGAGACCCTGCACCTAATGGAAAAGTCATGTCAGCTTAGGACCTGATTTCCTTAAGAAGCCTCCTAAAGCACAAGAAGTAAAATCAAGAATCAATAAATGGAATGGAAAAGAAAAGCAACAGAGAGGTTCAAGATGGCGGACTAGAGGGCGACTGCATTTCATGTTGCTCCAGGACTCAAGATTCAAAAGAGGAGATAGTGACTTGGGACCAACTCAAAGCCGCCGGGTGAGTTTCTCCCATAGGGGAGGCGTCCCAGATGGGGCAGTAGCCCCGGAACGCAGAGAACTTTGTGAAGTAGAGTGACTCGGCGGGTCGCCCCTCCCCCGCCGGAGCGGTAAACACGGACAGCAAAGCGGAGTGAAAAATGGCGGATTGAAGTTTCCAGGACCGCGGGCAGATTCTCTAACCTAAGGAGACTCGTCTGCGAAGGGTGAGGCTCCCAAGCCCAGGAGGGAGGTCCGGGCCCCTGGGAACCTTGCCTGCGAAGGCTGCCCTGCCCAGGCGGCAAGACACACCTCCCCCGCTGGAGCAGTGAACTCAGAAAGTGGGGAACTTTGCAAAGGAGGTTGTGCGACACACCGCTTGGTTTTGAAGCGATTTGCCAGGGCTCCAGCGGCTGCCAGAGAAAGAGTGGGGCGGCGAGTTGTTTGGATCCAGCAACCGCCTGAGCAACAGGGAGGAAACTGCCCAGAGGAGGTGGAGGTACGCAGTGAGTGGCTTGGTCTCCAAGCGCCCACACAGAGCACCGGGTGGCTGCCTGGAGGAAGAGACGAGCGACGGGTCACTGGGGCTTGGAACATATGTACGAGGCTCCAAGTGACTGATCAGAGGGCGGGTCGCATAGCCAGGCGATTAGGTGCATAGCAAGGTCCGGTCCAGGGACCTAGGCACCTTTTCTTGAATGAACTACACAGAGACCAGCTGAGGGGTGGAGCGAAGGTTCCAGGACTTCGGGCAGCTTCTCTGAGGAGGGGCCACCTAAGGAGACTCGTCTGCAAAGGGCAGGGCTCCCAAGCCCAGGAGGTAGGTCCAGGCCCCTGGAAACGTTGCTTGGGAAGGCTGCCCTGCCCAGGCGGTAGTTGTGGACTGAGGGGAACCTCTAGGAGGGGAACGGACTAGCGAGATCTCCCCACCGGGTGGGTCTTCCCCGCCGAGTGAGGATTTCCCACAAAGACGGTAAAACCAGAGACACAGGCCCAAACAGGCATTGCCTCAGCCCGCAGTCTAGTTCCCCTTTGGATGACCATTGGTCAACAAGTAGAGGCACCTCTGCCCTCCAGCAGGGAATATACCCCACCTGAAGACCACCACCCCTAGAGAGGCAGCTACCTAGGGAAACACCGAAGTATCAACTTCCTCTAAGACTTCAGGCTACTGAAGGATAAGAGGGGATACACTAGCAATCTTCAGGGACATTATAAGTCAATAGAGGAAATCTGCAACATCTCTGCAGTCCACTGATACCTGAACAATATGAGAAAACAAGGGAAGAAAATGCCTCAAACAAATCTGGATGTTATATCAATAAAATCCAATGAGAGCATGGCAGAAGAAATGTCAGAAAGGGAGTTCAGAATGTACATAATCAACATGATAAGGGAAGCAAATGATGAAATGAAAGAGCAAATGCAGGCATTGAATGAACACACCAATAGACAGTTAAAAGAGCAAATACAGGAAGCAAAAGACCATTTCAATAAAGAGTTAGAGATATTGAAAAAAAAACAAACAGAAATCCTTGAAATGAAGGAAACAATAAACCAAATTAAGAACTCCATAGAAAGCACAACCAATAGGATAGAACACCTGGAAGACAGAACCTCAGATATTGAAGACAAAATATTTAACCTCGAAAACAAAGTTGAACAAACAGAGAAGATGGTAAGAAATCATGAACAGAATCTGCAAGAACTATGGGATATCATGAAAAGGCCAAATTTGAGAATTATTGGGATTGAGGAAGGCTTAGAGAAACAAACCAAAGGAATGAACAACCTATTCAATGAGATAATTTCAGAAAATTTCCCAAATCTGAAGAACGAAATGGAAAATCAAGAACAAGAGGCTTATAGGATGCCAAATACACAAATTACAACAGACCCACACCAAGGCACATTATAATGAAAATACCTAACATACAAAATAAAGACAGAATCTTAAAGGCTGTGAGAGAAAAGAACCAAATTACATTCAGGGGGAAGCCAATACGGATATCAGCAGATTTTTCAATCCAAACCCTAAAAGCTAGAAGGGCCTGGAATAACATTTTTCAAGCCCTAAAAGAAAATGGATGCCAACCAAGAATCTTATACCCAGCAAAACTTACCTTCAGATTTGACGACGAAATAAAATCCTTCCATGATAAACAAAAGCTAAAAGAATATACAAAAAGAAAGCCAGCATTACAGAACATTCTCAGCAAAATATTCCATGAAGAAGATATGAAAAACAAAGAAGCAAATCAGCAAAGGGAGGAGATATCCTAAAGGAACTCTCAAATAAAGAGGAACCAAGTTGTGTCAAAAATAAGCAAATAAATGAATAAAATGAGTCAAATGACCGGGAATACAAATCATATCTCAATAATAATCCTGAATATTAACGGCCTGAATTCATCAATCAAAAGACATAGACTGGCAGATTGGATAAAAAAGAAAGATCCAACAATATGTTGCCTGCAAGAGACTCATCTCTTAGAAAGAGATACCCATAGACTAAAGGTGAAAGGATGGGAAAAAACTTACCATGCACATGGACCCAGCAAAAAAGCTGGGGTATCCATCCTCATTTCAGATAAAGTGGACTTCAAGCCAAAGTTAATCAGAAGGGATAAAGAAGGACATTTCATAATGCTTAAGGGAACCATAAATCAGCAAGACATAACAATCATAAATATCTATGCCCCAAACAGTGGCTCACCCATGTATGTCAAACAAATCCTTCTCAATCTCAGAAACCAAATAGACCACAATACAATAATACTAGGTGATTTTAACACGCCTCTCTCACCACTGGACAGATCTTCTAAACAAAAATTGAACAAAGAAACCATAGATCTCAATAACACAATCAATAATTTAGACTTAACAGACATTTATAGAATATACCATCCAACGAAGAGTGAATACACTTTCTTCTCAGCAGCACATGGATCCTTCTCTAAAATAGATCATATATTATGCCACAAAGCTAATGTTAGCAAATACAAGAAGATAGAGACACTTCCTTGTATTTTATCAGACCATAATGGATTGAAACTAGAAATAAATGAAAGAGCAAAAAACAGAAATTACTCCAACACCTGGAGATTAAACAATATGCTATTATATGAGGAATGGATAACAGAAGATATTAGGAAGGAAATTAAAAAATTCTTAGAGGTAAACGAGAACAAAGAAACATCGTATCAAAATCTCTGGGACACTATGAAAGCGGTACTTAGAGGAAGATTTATTTCATGGAGTGCATTTAATAAAAGAAGTAAAACTCAAAAAATAAATGACCTAACACTACAGCTCAAAGCCCTAGAAAAAGAAGAACAGACCAACACCAAAAGTAGTAGAAGACAGGAAATAGTTAAACTCAGAGCTGAAATCAACGAAATTGAAATGAAAGAAACAATACAAAAAATTGACAAAATAAATAGTTGGTTCTTCGAAAAAATAAACAAAATTGATAAACCTTTAGCCACACTAACAAAGAGAAGACGAGAGAAAACCCAAATCACCAAAATTCGGAATGAACAAGGAAATATCACAACAGACACGACTGAAATACAAAACATAATTAGAAGCTATTTTGAAAATCTATATTCCAACAAAATAGAAAATTTCGACGATATCAACAAGTTTCTAGAGACCTATGAATTGCCTAAACTAAACGAGGAGGACATACACAATTTAAATAGATCAATTTCAAGTAATGAAATAGAAGAAGTCATCAAAAGCCTTCCAACAAAGAAAAGTCCAGGACCTGATGGTTTCTCAGCCGAGTTCTACAAAACCTTTAAAGAAGAGCTCATTCCAATACTTTTCAAAGTATTCCATGAAATAGAAGAGGAGGGAACCCTCCCAAACTCATTCTATGAAGCCAATATCACCCTGATACCTAAACCAGACAGAGACACATCAAGGAAACAAAATTTCAGACCAATATCCTTAATGAACATCGACGCAAAAATTCTCAACAAAATTTTAGCAAATCACATACAAAAATGTATTAAAAAGATAGTGCATCATGATCAAGTGGGTTTCATCCCAGGGATGCAAGGTTGGTTCAACATCAGGAAATCAATAAATGTAATTCACCATATCAACAGACTTAAAGTCAAGAATCACATGATTATTTCAATAGATGCAGAAAAAGCATTTGATAAAATACAGCACCCCTTCATGCTCAAAACACTAGAAAAAATAGGGATAGTGGGAACGTTCCTTAACATTGTAAAGGCCATCTATGCTAAGCCCATGGCTAACATTATTCTTAATGGTGAAAAACTGAAAGCATTCTCCCTAAAATCTGGAACAAGGCAGGGATGCCCTCTCTCACCACTCCTATTCAATATCGTCCTTGAAACTCTAGTCAGAGCAATTAGACAGACCAAAGAAATTAAAGGGATACGAATTGGAAAAGAAGAACTCAAACTATCCCTATTTGCTGATGATATGATTATATAGTTAGAGGAACCAGGAAATTCCACCAGAAAACTCTTAGAACTCATAAGTGAATTCAGTAAAGTAGCAGGATACAAGATCAATGCTCATAAATCCAATGCATTTTTATACATAAGTGATGAATCTTCAGAAAGAGAAGTTAGGAAAACTACTCCATTCACAATAGCCTCGAAAAAAATAAAATACTTGGGAATCAATCTCACAAAAGAGGTGAAAGACCTCTACAAAGAGAACTACAGAACACTAAAGAAAGAAATTCAAGAAAACCTTAGAAGATGGAAAGATCTCCCATGTTCCTGGATAGGCAGAATTAATATTGTCAAAATGGCCATACTACCAAAAGTGCTATACAGATTCAATGCAATTCCAATTAAAATCCCAATGATGTACCTTACAGAAGTAGAACAAGCAATCATGAAATTCATCTGGAAGAATAAGAAACCCAGAATTGCTAAAGCAATCCTTCGCAGGAAAAATGAAGCAGGGGGTATTGCAATACCTGAACTTCAACTGTACTATAAAGCAATAGTAACAAAAACGGCATGGTTTGGTACCAAAATAGACAGGTAGATCAATGGTAGAGAATAGAGGACACGGACACAAACCCAAACAAATATGATTTCCTCATACTAGACAAAGGGGCCAAAAATATGCAATGGAGAAAAGATAGCCTCTTCAATAAATGGTGCTGGGAAAATTGGAAATCCATATGCAACAAAATGAAAATAAACCCATATCTCTCACTGTGCACAAAACTAAACTCAAAATGGATTAAGGACCTCGGAATCAGACCAGAGATCCTGCAGATTATAGAAGAAAAAGTAGGTCCAGATCTTCAACATGTCGGCTTAGGACCAGACTTTCTCAACAGGACTCCCATAGCACAAGAAATAAAAGCAAGAATCAACAACTGGGATAGATTCAAACTAAAAAGCTTTCTCTCAGCAAAGGAAACTATCAGCAATGTGAAGAAAGAGCCTACAGAGTGGGAGAAAATCTTTGCCAATCATACTTCAGATAGAGCACTAATCTCCAGAATCTATAAAGAACTCAAAAAACTCAACACCAAGACTACAAATAATCCAATCGACAAATGGTCTAAGGAAATGAACAGACACTTCACAGAAGAAGACCTACAAACAATCAACAAACATATGGAAAAATGTTCAACATCTCTAGTAATAAAAGAAATGCAAATCAAAACCACCCTAAGATTCCATCTCACCCCAATCAGAATGGCGATTATCAAGAATACAAGCAACAAGAGGTGTTGGGGAGGATGTGGGGAAAAAGGTACACTCATACATTGCTGGTGGGGTTGCAAATTAGTGCAACCACTCTGGAAGGCAGTATGGAGATTCCTTAAAAAACTTGGAATGGAACTACCATTTGACCCAGCTATCCCACTCCTTGGCCTATACCCAAAGGACTTAAAATCAGCATACTACAGAGATACAGCCACATCAATGTTCATTGCTGCTCAATTCACCATAGCCAGATTGTGGAACCAACCTAGATGCCCTTCAGTTGATGAATGGATAAAGAAACTGTGGCATATATATACAATGGAATATTACTCAGCCATAAAGAATGATAAAATTATGGTATTTGCAAACAAATGGACGAAATTGGAGAATATCATGCTAAGTGAGATAAGCCAATCTCAAAAAACCAAAGGAAGAATGATCTCGCTGATAAGTGGATGATGATACCTAATGGGGCGTGGGAGGGGTTAGTTTTAGGGTTAGAGTGAGGGTTAGGGAGGGGGGCAAGAATGGGGGAAGGAAGGACTGTATAGAGGGAAAAGAGGGATGGGAGGGGTGGGGGGAAGGGGAAAAAATAACAGAATGAATCAACCAACATCACCCTATGTAAACGTATGATTACACAAATGGTATGCCTTTACTCTATGTACAAACAGAGAAAGAACATGTATCCCATTTGTTCACAATAAATAAATAAATAAATAAATAAATAAATGGAATGGATTCAAAGTAAAAAGCTTCTTCGCAGCAAAGGAAACAATCCATAACTTGAAGAGAGAGCCTACAGAAGGGGAGAAAATCATTACCACATGCACCTCAGATAGAGCACTAATCTCTAGGATGTCTAAACAACTAAAAAAACTTAACACCAAGAAACAAAAACTGAATCAATAAATGGATTAAGGAACTGAACAGACACTTCACAGAAGATATACAATTGATCAACAAACATATGAAAAATGTTCTTAACTCTAGCAATCAGAGAAATACAAATGAGAACTACTCTAAGATTTCATCTCACTCAAGTAAGAATGGCAATTATCAAGAATACAAGCAATAGCAATTGTTGGCAAGGATGTGGCGAAAAGGTACACTCATACATTGCTGGTGGGACTGCAAATTGATGCAACCACTCTGGAAAGCTGTATGGAGATTCCTCAGAAAACTTGGAATGGAACTACCATTGAACCCAGCTATCTCACGCCTTGGTGTATAAACGAAGGACTTAAAATCAGTGTACTACAGTAATGCAGTCACATCAATGTTTAGAGCAGCTCAATTCACAATAGTTAAACTATGGAACCAATCTAGGTACCCTTCAACAGATGAATGGATAAAGAAACTGTACATACACACAATGGATTATTACTCAACCTTAAAGAAGAATGAAGTTATGGTATTTGCAGGTAAATGGATGGAACTAGAGAATATCAAACTAATTGAAATAAGCCAATCCCCCCCAAAAAAAACAAAACAAAGGCTGAATGTTTTATCTGATATGCAGATGCTGAACCATAGTGCGGGAAGAGGTAGGAAACAATGAAGGAACTTTGGATTGTGCAGAGTGGAGTGAGGGGAGGGGAAGGACTATGGGAATGGGAAGGATGGTAGAATGAGACAGACTTTCCTAACCTATATACATGTATGATTGCACTACTGGTGTGACTCAGCACCATATATGACCAGAGGAATGAGAAGTTATGCTCCATTTGTGTACAATGTGCCAAAATGCATCCTACTATCATGTATAACTATTAAGAACAAATTTTTAAAAATTAAAATAACAAGAAAAAAGCTAGGTGTGGTGGCCCATGCCTACAATTCCAGCAGCTTGGGAGGCTGTAGCTGGAGGATTACAAGTTCAAATCCAGCCTCAGCAACCTAGGGAGGCCCTGTCCCAAATAAAATATAAAAAGGGCTAGGGATGTGGCTCAGTGGTTTTTGCCAGTTATACTGTATATTTCCACTCAAAATAACATGGGAATTGAAGTTGTTTGTCATTTAGGGGGCAGGGCTATGAAAAGAAAATCCACCTTTTGTAGGAGGATGTGGTACGCTTTAGAAACAACTTGCTTTCCCAATAGGCAATTATGTTTCATATTTCATATCTGATATTTACTTCCAAGTGTCTCACTTTCTTTATAAAAACAAATCTGAATTTCAGAGAGGAAGGATAATGCAGAGCATAAGTAGCAGAATGGAAATTTGAACTCAGAGATGATTTAACATCCTATGCTTTTGTTTGGAACCTTAATGTGTAATTAGACCCCATGTGTGCTAATGCCATTCAATCATCTATTCAGAAATTTTTGAACAGACACTTCACAGAAGATCTACAAGCAATCAACAAACACATGGAAAAATGTTCAACATCTCTAGTAATAAGAGAAATGCAAATCAAAACCACCCTAAGATTCCATCTCATCCCAATTAGAATGGCGATTATCAAGAATACAAGCAACAACAGGTGCTGGCGAGGATGTGGGGAGAAAGGTACACTCATACATTGCTGGTGGGGCTGCAAATTAGTGCAGCCACTTTGGAAAGCAGTGTGGAGACTCCTTAGAAAACTTGGAATGGAACCACCATTTGACCCAGCTATCCCACTCCTTGGCCTATACCCAAAGGACTTACAATCAGCATACTACAGAGATACAGCCACATCAATGTTCATTGCTGCTCAGTTCACCATAGCCAGATTGTGGAACCAACCTAGATGTCCTTCAATTGATGAATGGATAAAGAAACTGTGGTGTATATATATACAATGGAATATTACTCAGCCATAAAGAATGATAAAATTATGGCATTTGCAGGCAAATGGATGAAATTGGAGAATATCATGCTAAGTGAGATAAGCCAATCTCAAAAAACCAAAGGACGAATGATATCGCTAATAAGTGGATGATGACACATAATGGGGGGTGGGAGGGGTTAGTGTTAGGGTTAGAGTTAGGGTTAGGGAGGGGGCAAGAATGGAGGAAGGAAGGACTGTTTAGAGGGAAAAGAGGGGTGGGAGGGGTGGGGGGAAGGGAAAAAATAACAGAATGAATCAAACAACATTACCCTATGTAAATTTATGATTACACAAATGGTATGCCTTTACTCCATGTACAAACAGAGAAACAACATGTATCCCATTTGTTTACAATAAAAAAAAAAAGAAATAGTGGAGGTCCAAGGCAGGAGGACAATGTATACAAAGTGCTAAAATAAAAAAATTAAAAAAAAAAAAGAAATTTTTGATACAGCCACATATGAATACTTGAGCATAGGCATTGTGTAGTCAGTTCATTATATTCTCCAATACATTCAGCAGGCTTAAAGCCCATTCTAGGTGCACATGAAACTTATATTTATGGTATAATTGTTTCATAATTGTGTATCCATGCATACACCAATAGCTACAAAGTTCAAAGCCATATGTGTCTGAAATATTAGCATCCAATCAGCTTTCTGATTCTAAGATTATTCTATTTCTTTTGGAGTGCCAACTCCAGAGATGGAGCTGGGTGGAAGCCAGGGGTCAGGCTTAGAATATAACACAGAAGAGAATTTGACTTCGAGTTGTTAAGCTCCAGTCCAAGTATTCTCTTTGCTTCCAACTTAGTCAAGACACTGAAATGTCTGACAGTCAGTTGTTCCAAATTCAGTATGCAGCAGCTTCAGTACCAAGACACATTGCTCAGTGAGTCAGAAAACGATCCAGCAATCAATTTTCACATTTGCAGCCAACGATTGTTCACGAAGTTGCCAACAACTCATTGTTTATAAAGCACCAACTTCTCAGTCAACTGTGCTGGGAAAACTGGATGTTCACCTGCCCAAGCCTGAAATGAGGTCCTTAGGTAGAAATCCAACTCAGAATGAAGACTTACACATGAGGCATCCAACCACAAAACGAGTAGAAGAAAACATAATGAAATACTCTGTGACACTGGTTTTGGCAATGATTGTTTGGAGGTGCAGCATTTAACTCAAAAGTAAAGTCAGGGCTAGAAACTAAAGACCAAAGGAATTTATTGAACTAAATACGTATGCATAAGAAAAGAAACATCCCACTGAAAAGATACCTGTAGAAAGGGGGAGTTCTGGGGTCCAGCCCTAGCAGGGGTCAGGGGTCCTAGGTGGATGGGAGGTGACCGCCCGGTGGAGAAACAGCACACAGAGACACCAAGTGTTCTGAAGCTGAATCTGTCTTTATTTTTCCCCCCAGCCTTTTTATAGATATTTTTCTTTAGTAATGATCATACCATTTTTGGTTAGTTTAAAACAAGAAAAACCTTCAAAAGTACAATCTATGCTTTTTCTCAAAGTACACATTCTCTCTGTATGACAGCCCAAACCAAAACAACCTTATTTCCCAGCTAGATTAAAACAATCTTGTCTCCCAGCTAAACTGAGGGCAGCAGGATCTGCCAGCCTCCAACCTTCAGAACAAACACATCACTAGATTTTCTGAGAAACCACCCCCACCATGAACTCCAGTGTTTAACAGTGAAAAGTTTTTACTATTATTAAAGGGCAAAGAAGTCAAATTATAGTCAATATTCAGTCTATTTTAATTTCACACAATGACAGACTACAACCTTATTCTGATTCTCAAAGAATTATACTAAACATAGGAAAAGCACAAATCATATTCATGATCAACCTAAATGTTTTTATCATGCAAAATAAAATTTTATCTTAATTTAGAGATAAAATAAAATTTATCTCTAGAATCAACTATTACAACTAGGACAGCAACAAAGGCTAAACACTGCATCCAAGCTCAGAGGAATGTCTCTTTATCCATTATACTAAAGCAATCACAGGCTCCTTTAAACTCAAGCACAGCCACAATTGTTTATTTTCATATATTTTATCTATGGACAACTGCTAAATTTTTATTGTGCACTGTTTTGTGTCCCAATACAGTAAAACCTTCCCAATGTTTTTCCAATAAGTTTCTAAATAATATATTGATTATTAATATTAAAAGGCAACTACACATGGAGACATGCCATGCCTATGGCCCCCAAGAAAGAGGATGATCAACAGAACTGTGTCAAGTGTTGAGTCCTCTATTCCAACAGACCGTGTTGGAGTGGCAGGAAATAGACGTGGCAGGAGAGAATATTTGAGGAAACACAGGGGCTCAGATTGGAGGCCCATCTGTGAAGGTTTGGTCCCAAGGGTGGTGGGGGTGGAGGTGCTCTGGGTCCAGCTGGGGTCCTGGGGCACAGGGAGCGGGTCCTTTGACACCGTGGGCCTCCTCTCTCTGTCTCTGCTCTGGTTCACAACATGACCATCTGCACTCTGACTTGATAGCTGTCCTTGACATCTCTCACCAGGAGCCAAACAAATGCAGCCAATTGACCTTGGCCTTTGAGCCTTGGAACTGGTCAGTGGCTGGATGAGCCTGTCTCCTTATAACCTACTGCCTATGTATTTCATTGTATTTGGCCAACCCAGTTCATATCCAAAACACACAAAGAGCTCAGTGCATGGTTCCATGCTTCTATATTACCAGGTGTGTTTCAGCACGGGGTCCATGGCCAGGCCCTACTTTTCTTTTTTTTTTTTTAATTTATTTTTATTGTAAACAAATGGGATACCTGTTGTTTCTGTTTGTACATGGAGTAACAGCATACCATTTGCATAATCATACATTTACATAGGGTAATGATGTTTGATTCATTCTGTTGTTTTTTCCTTCCCCCCACCCCTCCCACCCCTCTTTTCCCTCTATACAGTCCCTCCTTCCTCCATTCTTGCCCCCCTCCCACCCTCCATTATGTGTCATCATCCGCTTATCAGCGAGATCATTTGTCTTTTGGATTTTTGAGATTGGCTTATCTCACTTAGCACGATATTCTCCAGTTTCATCCATTTGCCTGCAAATGCCATAATTTTATTATTCTTTATGGCTGAGTAATATTCCATTGTATATATATACCACAGTTTCTTTATCCATTCATCAATTGAAGGGACATCTAGGTTGGTCCCACAGTCTGGCTATTGTGAATTGAGCAGCTATGAACATCGATGTGGCTGTATCTCTGTAGTATGCTGATTTTAAGTCCTTTGAGTATAGGCCGAGGAGTGGGATAGCTGGGTCAAACATTCCCTACATTTCTGCACTTGAAAGGGCAGGTCTACAGCTCAAAGTCCCCTCGCTCCTTGGTGTTGTTTTCCATCATGGGCAGAGTTGCCGCCAGCTCTCCCTGACAGTTCAGTCATCAGAGCCTCTGGAAAGGCATGGTGTGAGCCAGAGGTCAGGGCTGCCTGGTGGCCGTTGTGAAGACAGGGTCTGACTCTCAGACCTAGAGGCATCTCCTAGGATGCAGCTCTTGCATGCAGGCCTGAGGACCCTTCTGCTCTCACTCCTACTTACCTGGCCAGGTGCAGGTGAGTGGCAATTCTGAGCTGTGCTTTGTCCAGGACAGTAGTAGCCTGGAGAGTACTTTATTCAACAGAGCAGGGCTTCAGCTCTTAATGTCTTCTGACTGGACACTCAGGGACTGTCTTCATTTCAGTCTGTCTTCTCTGTCTTCCTGTGCCTTCTATCTTTTCTGTCTTTCTTTAATTTTAATTTTCAACTGACACATCATGACTATACTTCTTTCTGAGGTACAGAGCAATGTTTTAATACAGGTGTATGTAGCTGATGAGCAAATTATGATGCTCAGCATATTCTTTACTTCATAATGCATCATTTCTTCATAAGGACACTCAGAATATCTTTGCTAGTAATTTTAAATAGTCACTGTGACTCTGCTCAGCCTACTCAGGCCACTGTGCAGCAGAACACAGAACTCATTCTCCCTAATTTGTGCTTGCCTGGCAGTGCTTCCCAGTCACTCGGTCTCCATGGTCCCCACAGTCCCCAGACTCTGCCAAAGCCCACCTCTGCTCTGCTCTGCTCCGAGACCATCTTCTCACATCCCTCAGAGAGTGCCATCCTGTAGGGTTCATGGTTCTGTGCCTGGTTGTCCTCACATATGGGAATAAGCCCAGTTTCATCCTGTGCGCGCACAGCAGGGTGTCCCTTACTTCCTTGTGGAGCAGTGTTGCTCTGAGTACAGTTGCTGTATGTGACTATTTACTGATGGACCCTGAGGTTGGTCCCACATCGATGCCACTATGAGTTGTGCAGCCACAAACACAGAAGTGGGCTGTTCCTTCCCCAGGCTGGTTTCGTCTCCTTTGGTTGAATACTTGGTATCAGGATTGCTGGATAGTAGGGATAGGATCTCACTAAATTGCCCAGGTTGGCTGGAACTGCCATCCTCCTGCTTCAGCCCCCAAGTAGCTGGAATTACAGGTGAGCACCATTACACCTGGCTGAGTTCATCTCTTAAAAGTTAATTCATGCCGGGCATGGTGGCACCCACCTGTAATTCCAGCCACTTAGGAGGCTGAGGCAGGAGGATCCCAAGTTCAATCAGCCTCAGCAACTTATTGAGAACCTAAGCAACTCAGTGAGCTCCTGTCTTAAAATAAAATATAAATAGGACTGGGGATAGCAAACTTGGGTTCAATCCCTGGTAAAAACAAACAAACAAACAAACAAATAAAAAGTATCACTTTCAGTATGAAAACTGTGCATTTACCAAAGCTGTGTGGAAGTTGAATCACTTGAGGTCACATGCAATTGGAAATGTCAAAATAAGTTTTAAAAAAATTCATCTGAAATAGAAAATTAAATAAGGTGAAATACCAATACATCTTACCAGAGAAAATCCATGTTGATTTTAATGAAATACATGTTATCAAATACCAAGGTAAATTTCTCTCATTGTCAGCAAATAAAAAAAGATATTTTTAAAGAAGAGAACTTTTGAATAAATTTATTTCTAGTTGACAACTAAAATTGTATATTTTATGGTGTTCATTATTTTAAAATATATACATCCCTGCATAGGCTATGTATATAGTCCGAAGTGGCTCAATAAAGCTAATTAAGATAAGAATTAAGCCACATGCTTATTACATTTTGAGATGAGCATGGGTATACAGTACATTGCTGTTAACTGGAGTCACTAGGTTGTACAGCAGATCTCTTGAGCTGATTTCTCCTGTGCAACCAAAGCTGCCTCCTTTGACCAATGCCTCTGTAGTCTCCAAGCTCAGCCCCTGGAGATCAATATTCTATTCTGGGTTTTCATGGGCTCCACTTCTTTATGGTCTACATATAAGTGAGAGTCTGTGTCAACTTTCTTTCAGATCCTGAATTATTGTGATAACATCTTCCAGATTCATTCACATTGCTGGGAATGAAAGAATTTCCTTTCTTTTTTTTAATTCATTTTTATTGTAAACAAATGGGATACATCTTGTTTCTCTGTACATGAAGTAGAGGCATACCATTTGTGTAATCATACATTTACCTAGGGTAACAGTTTTTGATTCATTCTGTTATTCTTTTCTACCTCCACTCCTCCCCCCTCTTATCCCTCTATACGATCCCTCCTTCCTCCATTCTTGCCCCCTTCCCACCCCCTATATGTGTCATCATCTGCTTATCAGTGAGATCATTTAAAACCTTTGGTTTTTTGAGATTGGCTTATCTCACTTAGCATAATATTCTCCAATTTCATCCATTTGCCTGCAAATGCCATAATTTTATTATTCTTTATGGCTGAATAATATTCCATTGTATATACATACCACAGTTCCTTTATCCATTCATCAATTGAAGGACATCTAGGTTGGTTCCACAATCTGGCTATTGTGAATTGAGCAGCTATGAACATTGATGTGGCTGTATCTCTGTAGTATACTGACTTTAAGTCCTTTGGGTATAGGCCGAGGAGTGGGATAGCTGAGTCAAAAGGTGGTTCCATTCCAAGTTTTCTAAGGAATCTCCACACTGCTTTCCAGAGTGGCTGCACTAATTTGCAACCCCACCAGCAATGTATGAGTGTACCTTTTTCCCCACATCCTCTCCAAGACCTATTGTTGCTTGTATTCTTGATAATCGCCATTCTAATTGGGGTGAGACGCTTTCCTTTCTTAAAGAAAAGACTCAGTTTTCCCTTGTGTATTGACGCCATTCATGGATGGGCACGTAGGTCGAGTGCATTGACGATCCTGTGGGACTTCAGTGATCAAGTGACTTCAGGTGTCCATCTGACACGTGGTTTTAGTTGCCCTGGCTACTGTGCAACTGGTGGCAAGAGCACAGCATCATGTAGCAGGAGGGCAGAATCATGTGACGGTTCCAGTTTTAAGTTTCTGGGCACTTCCGCCTTGTTCTCTAGTAGCCATACCAACTCACATCCCCCTACAATTTACCAGGGCCCTGTCTTCCCTGTCCTCACCAGCACTAGCTGCCCCCTTTGGAGGACAGTCCTTCAACAGGTCAAGGTGCACCTCCTGTTCCAGCGTGAGCCTCCTGAATTGCTGCAGCTGGTAGATGCTGCTTCCTGAACCTGTTGGCCATGCCCTGAGCTTCCTCCAAGACTCTTGTTCAGGTCCTATGCACACTTTTACTTTGGGTTGTGTTCTTGCATGCCATTGACCTGAGTGGCGTATCCATTTGTTTTATATTACCCCCTTATCAGATGTGTAGATTTCAAGTTATCTCCTTTCCATAGGCTTTCTCTTCCTTCTGTTGCAACCTCGTTTTGATTTTGGCCTCTGTGCCTTGGGGGTCCTGTGCAAGAAATCAGTACCCAGAAGAGTGTTGGAGAGCAATTTGTGTAAGTGTTCTTCTTCCATTTTACAGTGTTAAATTTTATCTTTTTATGACCTGTTTCAGTTTATTTTTGCATATGTTGTGAGATAAAGATCTGATTCTATTTCTCTGCATGTGGATATACTCATTTATTGAAGAGACTGAGTTTTCCTCATGGTGTATGTTGGAAGCTTTGTGAAATCTCAAGGGCCTGCAGCTGTGTGGTTTACTTCAACTTTTGTTCTGTCCTGTTGGTTGGCCTGTGTGATATTATACCAGTCCTATGCTGTGGTGTCGACTTTAGCTTTGTAATAAATCTTGAAATCTGACTCTGTGATTCTGATAATTTTCTTCTTTTTTACTCATGAGTGCTTTGACTCTTTGGGGTCTTTTTTGGTTTTATATCAATTTTAGTATCTTTTTTTTCCATTTTTGTGGAAAGTGACATAGAAATCTTAATATTGGCTGCACTGAACCTGCGGATTACTCAGGGTACTATGGATGTTTGAAGAGTGTTTTCCGATGGATGGACTAGAGACCATCATGTTAAGTAAAATAATATCAAACTCAGAAAGTGAAGGATCATGTTTCCTCTCATATGTGGAAACTAGAGAGTAAAGGGGAAAATAAAGGTGGGCTAGATCTCCCAAAAATCAAAGGGAGGACATTCCCCAATGAAGGAAATGGTGGGGAGGTGGGAGGGAGGGGAGAAGTGCTGGATATGGCCAAACTCTACTGTCATATTGTGCACATGTATGAATACGAAGCAACACATCCAATCAGTATGTACAACTACAGTAAAAAAAAAAAACTGGGAGAAAAGCTGGGAATAAAAACTGGGAAGGAAAAGGGATCAACAGAAAAGAGCATTTTCTAATCCATGAACACAGAATATTTTTTAAGAGTGCTATGGCTGTCCATAGTAACTGGGTTCATCCCAACAAGCTCCTGCATGCATGGAAATTGATGACGGTTCAGGATCCCACATTTTCCTTCCCATCTTTCCCTCCCATTCTCCTTCCTCTATTCTACTAAACTTCCTTTAGCTCATCTGTTAATTTATATTTGATTTGTGTCTTTATGTTATCCCATCTTCTCTGCCCCTTTTTAAAATTTACTCTAGCTTCCACACATGAGAGAAACATTCCCCCTTTGTGTCTCTGAGTCTGGCATATTTCACTTAGTATGATCTTCTCCATCTTCATCCATTTACTAGATGTTGCCCTAATTTCATTCTTTATTTCTTTTGAACTTACAATGATTTTTTTTTGTATCTTATCATTTTTTAAAATTTATTTATTTTTTAGACCACATTTTGATTCATTGTACACAAATGGGGTACATCATTTCATTTCTATGGTTGTACACAATGTAGGTTCATACCATTCATGTAGTCATACATGTGCATAGGGTAATGATGTCTGTCTCATTTCGCCATTTTTCATACCCCTTCCCTCTCATTTCCTTCTATATAATCTAAAGTTGCTCTATTCTTCTCTCACTTCCCACTCCCCCAACCCCCATTATATATCATCATCCACTTATCAGGGAAAATGTTTGGTCTTTGGTTTTTTGGGATTGGCTTATTTCACTTAGCATGATATTCTCCAATTCCATCAATTTCTCTGCAAATGCCATAATATTAGTCTTCTTTATGGCTGAATGATATTCCATTGTGTAATTTTTTTATCATTCATCTTTTGAAGGACATCTAGGTTGGTTCCACAATATAGCTATTGTGAATTGATTTGCTATAAACATTGATGTGGCTGCATTAGTGTAGTATGCTAATTTTAAGTCCTTTGGGTATAAACCAAGGAGTGGGATAACTGGGTCAAAAGGTGGGTCCATTCCAAGTGTTCTGAGGATTCTCCACAGTGCTTTCCAGAGTGGCTGCACCAATTTGCAACCCTACCAGCAATGTAAAAGTGTGCCTTTTTCCCACATCCACGCCAACATCTATTACTGTTTGTGTTCTTAATAATAGCCATTCTAATTGGAGTAAGATGAAATCTTAGAGTTGTTTTAATTTGCATTTCTCTAATTACTAGAGATGTTGAACACTTTTTCACATATTTATTAATCGCCTATATATCTTCTTCTGTAAAATGTCTAGTTCCTTGGCCCATTTATTGATAGAGTTCTTTGTATTTTTGGTGTAAAATTTTGTAAGTTCTTTATAAATTTTGGAGATAAGTGCTCTATCTGAAGTGTGTGTGGTAAAGGTTTTCTCCCACTCTGTGGTCTCTCTTTTCACATTATTGATTGTATCCTTCCAATGCCTGAGTAGAACTCCGTTGTGTATATTTACCGCAATGTCTCAATCTAGTCATCTATTGATGGGCATCTGGGTTGATTCCATAATTTACTATTGCAATTGTGTTGCTATAAACATTGATATCTTTTCTTTTTTGTGTGTGTGTTTTGCTCAATTTCTTCCATTATCATTCATGGTATTCAATATATATATATATATATATATATATATATATATATATATATATTTCACATCCTTGGTAAATTTGCCCCTAAGAATTTTATTTTTTATACTATTAAAAATAAGATTGTTTTATTTATGTATATTTCAGATAGTTTGCTGTTTGAGAGTCTGTTTGGGAATGCCCACAGCGCTACCTGGTTCACGTTGCAAAAACTTTTGTAAAATCCATCTAATTTGTGGGAAATCCCAGTCCAAAATGTGACATTTTCACCAAGAGTTTCAAATATTGGTAAACGTTCCCCCGAAGCTCTTGTTGATCCAGAAACAGTTTGAAAGTTTAGTGGCCCCTGCTCTGTGAGCATCCTAAACCATGCAAGACCACGTCCTGGCCCTGCTCTTCCAGGGCGGCATGGCTAGTCCTATTCTGGGGGTGCTGCCATGACCTTGGAGCAACTCGAGTTCCATGCAGTCTCAAAGGTTAATTATGTCATAGAACTGTTCCCTAAATATTAGGCAAGGAGTGTCCTGCATCCATTGCCCAGGTCAGAGAGCTCTGTCACCTCTTATTCTGAGTGACAGTCACATAGGAAGTCAAGCAGCCTGTGGAACTCACAGCTGTGGATAAGTGGCTTTGGGCACTTGGCAGTGCTTTGGGGGAATGGAAAGGGAGAATCCCTGGCTTGGGTTGCTAAGGGGCCTCAGTCCTGAAGGCAGGCTGCTTGGTCAGTTACAGATGCCTTCCGTGGATGCCATTCCTTGTGGTGCTTCTCAGTCCTCTGAGCTCAGTGCAGCCAGTGGGTTGCTTGGTACTGTTCTCCACCTTCGCCCAGCTGTTCTCTTCCTAGGCCTCATCACAACCTGCAGACTAGAGTACCTACTCCTGGAGCAAGCAACTTGCTCCAGGTCTGTAAGGCAGGCTTTGCAGGTGTGGAATCCAGGCCTCCTGTCCTGCACTCTCATTAGGTGATTCCCAAAGTAGTGGACACCTTAATTCTACATAGAGGGCCTAGCCTTCTCATTAAGAAGAAAAGACATCAATTATTTAGAAAGGGAACATTTCATGTTAATAACAGGAGCTTCCCACCATGTTTACCAGAAAGGTTTAAAAAATGAGGGCTGGAAATTTTGAGTTGGCACTTGACAGTCAGGTTCCCTGCACAACAAAAGCCATAGAGAAAAAAAATGATAATTATGTATAATCATGTAACAGGGAAATAATTAAAACTGAAATCTCCAACAATCTCAAAATTTCTCTCTAAAAACATAGAAAGGTATTCAATCAGGCCATGAACCTCTCAGGCCACAGACATTGATACCGCTCTTTACTGGTGACTAGTCCTGCTTCCTCAGGTGTTGAAGTATAACGCCGGGGCAAATGGAGAGTGGGAAATGCAGCTTTATGAAAGAAAAGTAAAAGCAGACTTCTCCCGGGTGGGAGAAGGGGGACCCAAAGGTGGAATCCATGGTTGTCCTTTTTATGGGTTTATTTTCCCATTCTTTCTTCCTTATCTCTTCCCTTCCTACCTACAGGATTAGACCTGGTTTTGCAGGTGAGATGTTAAAAGTGAAAAGCGGATGGGGCAGGGGGAGGATCAAAGTGATTCAGACAGGCAAGGGCCCAGGGGGCATTAATCAGCACCTTCCTGCCTGTAGTCTCTGACAAGGGCAGGTAAATTTGGTTATCAATAGGTTCTGCAGGTCCTTGACATTCCATTCTCCCATGGCAGTCTCCAACTTCCAGAGGCAGATGACTTTATGGCCTCCATTTTCTTGATCTGACCCGATTTCCCATTTCTACACTAACTGCCTGTCCCCAATTCTGGCTTCAACATCCACTGTAACCCAATTAATCATCTGACACAACACCAATACAGAAAGGAACCCGTCCACTTATTTAGTCAGGTTGACATGGTCCAGTGATCTCACGTTCTCCATCATGAAGGCCACTTTCCTCAGTCAGGGTGTACGACAGCACCATGTCCTGCACCTTATTCATCTCAAGTTTCCTAGCAAGCAGGCTGCCACCTGTGCTGGCTGACTGCAGAGTTGCTCCTGACTCCCTGACAATCACAAACTGGTCCCGTGTAAACAGGGCCCAGGCTGAACTTGACCAGAGTCAAGGGTGTGGCCTTCCTCCCTGCTCACACCTCATGGCCTGACCTCCAGGTCCTGACGCCGTCAAAGTGCCAGGACTGAGGCAGCTTTAAAAACAATCATACGCCCGCCAAAGAGAAAGAAAGTGTTTACATTGCCAGAATTCTCCAGGTAAAGCTCTGAGAAAAGGGAAGGAGGAAGAGGTCACTTTTTCAATTTTCTCACCAGGCAAATCAAACATTGTCTTGATTTTTGTAAATGTATTTACCCTTTGACTGCTCACAATGCCTAAGCTTAGAGATAAGCTGTGGCCATGTCTTAGAATGTATTTGTACAAATGCTCTCACATCTGTTTTCTAAAATGCAATAGATTGCACAGAGTATTTCCTTTTTTCTTAACAGAAAATCATTGTGGTTTTTGATTTCACAGTACATGTCATTGTATATACTGCATATCCTATATTGAGTAATATAAGGTTTAAACAGATACATTTGCATTGCTGGTACTGGAACCTTCTCTGAGCCTTGTTCATTACATAATTGGGGTCACATCCCTCAAGCACTCACTGACTCAGTTTGCTCCCATGTAAAATGAGGATAATGCCCTGTAATATTTGCAGATTCTGTGAGACTGGAAGTGATGCCCATGAATTTGAATTCAGTTCTTAGCCAACAGGAAGCCCACTTGCACTTCAGGACTGTTAGGTATAAAGCAACCTTTCTTTCCCGTTACAGGAACCCAGCCTCCCAACCCACCTGTCAATCTGCCGTTAAGCCCGCCTCTCCCGTTACAGGAATTTCCGGCTTACGACGCCGTAACTTTCCTGCCTCCCACATTACGTTCCAATATGTCATTGGTCCATCAGTCAGTCTTTAATAATTCTCCTCCGCGATTGGTTCCTCCCAGCCCACGAAATTCCAATATCTGACAAGGAACCCTACGCCATCTTTCTTCTTTCCCTTTCCCCTTTCCCCCAAGCGGGCACATTTTGTCCGCTTAGAATAAAGTTCCTCGTGTGGGACCTGTATCTGCGGAGCGTTTTTTCTGGGAGTTATCGAGGAACCAAAACTGCCCCCTTACATCTAACTAACAAGGACCATGTCTGTGCACTCTGCCCTCCCATCCCGGGTTACCTCCTCTACCCACCTTGCCTTCGAGCAGCCCCATGTCTGCTCATTAGCCTGCCACAGCTCCGTGTGTATCTGAACTGGTCTGAAGTGCTCATCAGACAGTCACAGACATGCCTGCCATGCCTCAACCATGATGCTTTAGCGTCCTTATTTCCAGGGAAATTCCAGGTGATGGGATCTTGCTTACCAGTTGTAACCATGGTGGAAGCAGAGGTTGTGTTCCCCTGCCACCTCAGCCCCTCCACAGATACCCAGCACATGGTATTCAGGAGGTTCCATAGCAACCACTCAGGCTTGGTGCACTACTACAGGGACTCCCAGGACTACCTGGAGCAGCAGCAGCCGGAGTACCATGGAAGGACTGAGCTCCTGAAGGAGAACATCACCTGAGGGCTGGAGTCCTGAGAATCCACCCCATCCACCCTGCAGATGGAGGGGAATACAGGAGTTTATTTTTAAGCAACACTTACCACAATGAAGCACAGTTCCATGTGGGGGTCACAGGTGAGCCTCAGGGATGGAAACTCTGATTCATTTTGTATTATTTTTCTGTTTTATCAAGGGTAGGATAGATGCCATTGTGTATGTACAGAGTTGGGTGAACCTACGTGAATACTCTATATATAATGCCAAGAGTGTTAGGCATGTGAGATTCTATCTGTGTCTTCTTTGGGTTTTAATGGGAATGTATTTCACATCTGTTCATGGTCAACATAATTCAAGAGAGGGAAATGGAGGAATTCTAGCATGCCTCATTTCTGATGAGTCCCAGAAGCCTGGTTTTCACACCCCAAGAGGAGCTAGACAGGGGGAGGGAGACTCTGCTGACCACCATCAGGCCCGAGTTCAGGGCACCTCAATCCCATCCACATCCAGCACCATCCTGGCAGGTCTGATGTGGTGCTGCCCACCCTTGTCTTCTGGTTTACTTGGGTCCTGTGTAGGTGCTTGCCCTCCTGTATCACTCCTGCTCAGATATTAGCCCCAGGAAAGTATCTGCCCTGCCAGGGTGAAGAAGTAAGAAGGGTCAATTCAGTGAGATGCTGAGCCTGGATTAGCCCTCTCCACAAACATCTTAAGACCTTGTTCTGAGCTTAGAAAAAAAGAGTTTCTATGTCTCCTTCCTTAGAGTGGGCCTCAGGAAAAACCAGCCTAAGCCATCAGAGCAAGTTGAATATACTGAGCTTCCAAAGGCAGGGAAAGTTGGATCTTCTAATCTCCAATACCAAACAGGTAGCATGTCCCAATGAACCACTCCTGTGACTTCCCTGTCAGAGGCCAGTGCAGCTGTGCTTTCTACTCAAGCACAAACAGCAGATAGAATGCTAATGAAAACAAGGTAGAACTCATGAGAGCTTTCCCCATGTGCACGGTTGGCATGGACCATGAACAATAGAAATGAGCTCCACTTGGCTTTTTATCAAGCTCAGTGTCCCCACTGTATTCGAAGGGAGTTACTGACCTCCTTGTGTTCTCTGTGGGTGCATATTTATGAAGCAGAATTTCACAGCATACATATGAGTGAATCCATCATTCATGAAATGCCATGCCTTTCCAAAAAATCACAGGCAACATCTATGACTTCCTGGTCTGGCACAATAGAAACATTGCAATAGTAAGTAACAAAATGTTCCTATCTATGAGATGCTTCTCCAAAGAGAGGCTTCTCTGCTCCCTACTTGAGGGAATGTCACTTGGTATACCTCCAGGTAGGCTGCTATTTCTGTCATGTCCTGGTGATCATGGTGGAAACCATCCCTGCTATTAGTACCTGCTCTTCTATTTTATTATAAGCCAGGAAAATAAAATAGCCTGGATCCTTACCTCCTCCCAATGAGCACATTCCTTAGGCCTCTCTGGATCCTGGGGTACTGGGTGGACCCAGCTGGGTCACACCCACTGGATTCCATGTCATGCAGCGTGGTGCTAACTGCTTTGGCAGGTTCAGAGACCTCTCCAGAGCACAGCTCTGGGTGAACATTGGGACCTCAGACTGAGCCATGATCCTCTTCTCCCAAAGACCTCAGTGTCCCTAAAATGGTCTAGATTGTGTGGTTGCTGGCCCACATTTATTTAACCTGCTCCTCCCTCCCAGAGGAGTGAAGTTTGACCCAAGGTCAGAAATCATTGCCCACTGGAGATGCCATCCATCTGGGTGCTCCAGCATCCTGGGTCTCTCCAAGAAAAGTTCTCCCACACCTTGAGTTTAGATACACCCCACTCACTCAGTACCCCCCCATCTTTAACCACCAGGCGGTGTTAAGAGAGAAAATGTTTGCATAACCCATTGTCGCTCACTCTTTGCGGTACCACATCCATGGGTATTTGTCACCGCCTGCAGCAACAATTTGTGCGGGTCTCCATGGGTGGTGGACTGGAAACTGAGCCACCTCTATTTCTGAGCTACTTCGTTATTGCTTGCTTGTTTATAGAGGATAGAGAAAATGAGGTTTACTTGCTTTAAGAGGAGAGAGAGAGAGAGAAAGAGGGAGAGGCTTTGTTTAAGAGAGAGAGAAAGAGAGACTTTGCTTAAGAGAGAGAGACTACACTTTCAGAGATTCCATATCTTCTTAGTTCTGCTGCTTCTTCTTAAAGGTGCATCCTGCATCCTGTGAACTAAGGGTGCGTCTATCTGAGGTGCTTCCTTATGATGCGTCCCGCGTACTGCGATCTGCCTACCTGTGTTCTGCGACCTAAAGATGTGTTCTCAGTTCTCCGCTCTGTGATCTGCCTTCCGCCGCTGCCCCTACTCGCTGCTTCTATCTGCTTGCTGCTTCTTCTTCTTCCTTTCTGCTAATGGCTTCTCTGCTTCTTTCTGCTAGCTACTGCCCTTAACTCTCGCCCCTGCCCATCACCCGCTTATATTCCCTCCAGGAGGTGGAGGGCGGGGCCACGCCAGTTGCGATCAGGTGAGGAGCCAGCTGTCCAATCACGAGCAGGCGCAAGCAGGAGCACTCGGGAACAGGGAACACCCGTGCAGGCGTACCTCTGATGTGATCAAAACAGCTTCTGGCTGGCTGCCAGGCACCATCTTGGCGAGTCCGCATGGCATAGCCCCCAACAACCCAGCCTTTAGTGAATTCTGAAGCTGAGTTCTTAAAGTCAAAGCTCAACACTGTCCCACTCCCCCAGTTAGTTTCATAGGAACACAGCTCCATTGACTAACAGCTTTTAGGGAAACCACAGGCATATGTTGAAAATCTCTTCTAGGAGATAGGAAGTACAATTTAAAGTCTTGGTGTTGAGTCACATAATCAGTCTCTTTGTACTAGCAAAAACTATGGGTTTTCTCTCATGATGATCTTAGTGAGTTAATATCTCAGAGTCCCAAAACAGATAACACAGAGGACAGTGACCTGACTCAGTGTCACCTTACTCTCTTATCCCCAGAAAACCCAAATCCTTGACACCATGTTTCTATAACATCCTGTTTTAGAATATACCTAAATACAATCCCATTTTTATTGAACTTCTCAAGATGTAGCCACAGTCTTGAGATACAAGAGGAACATGCTTCCAAGTGGAAAGATCATGAGGGACAAATGAAAACTACCCCCTGGTTTTCTTTATCAATCAGCCCTCTAAGCCGAGTTATGTGCGCTTATCACAGAGCCCTGATTACTTCCTGGCTTCACCAGCCCCTGCACTGAGACAGTCACCCCTGTTCAGCCTGGATAAGCTGAAGCCATGTGTTCTGCTCTGCTGTTAAGTGTCAGCATGGAAAATGTGGCTGCTGGACCCGAGCGTGAGTCCCCACTGCCTCTCAAAGCTTCTGAAAACACCATTTCCCCGTTCAGACATTGAGATCCCTGCTGTGCTGTCACCATGGGTTTGAATGCTCACTCCTCACTTCAGATACCTGTTTAGGGTCTGATTAGCAATGACACATGAGATGACATTAGACAGTTTCCCTCACGTTCATAATAGTCTCTCAGGGCTTCCATAACAAATTACAACAAACATGTTTGCTTAAAGTGGCAGAAATTGTTTATTTATTTATGATTTATGTACATTTCTGGAGGCCTTCAGTTCAAATCAAGGAGTTGGTGAGCCATCTCCCTTCTCTCTTCCAGCTCTTGGCAGCCAGCTGTGCCTTAGCTTGTAGCTTCACCATCCAATCTCAAACTCCACATCTGCATGGTTAATGTCCCTGTGTCATTGGGTCCAGTTTTTTCTTCTGTTTGAAAGTCTCCAGTTATATGGGATCAAGACCCACCATAATCCAGTTTAACCTAGCTCTTACCAATTACATCTGCAAGGTTCCTATTTCCAAATAATGTCACGTTCACATTCTCAAAGTCAGGATGAGGACTTAAACATGTCTTCATAAGAAATAGAGTACAATTCACAACAGGGTGGGTTGACCTCAGTAAATTCATTTGTATTTTATCATTTGTGTTAGCTAAGATTGAGATTATTTGCCAACCTGTAAACTGAATGTCCTATAGCAAATTTTCCTACCTCAAGTGCAGGGGTGACCGAGCACAGGTCTGCAGCAGTGGCTGACCCAGTGAGGTTCCATGGCCTTCATCTTGACCTTGCACCACCCATAGCACAGACTCCATCTTTACCACCAACCATGACTCCAAGTGTCCCTGTCACAGGGTGCTGAGCTTGCATGACCTCATACCAGCCTGCATGGCCTTGGTTACGGCAGTGTAGAAGGGGCAGAACCTGATTGGGAGCTCTTCATCTATAAATCAGTAGAATAAAAAAAGTCAGTCCAAGTGAGCCGTCAGTCAACAATGTCACCAGGCATTAGTTCATCAACGACTGCAGGAAGTCATGCACTTGTTCCTAAAAGATAAAATGATGATGGATGCATGCTATAGAACCTTATTCCCAGCAAAACTAACCTTCAGATTTGAGGATGAAATAAAATCCTTCCAGGATAAACAGAAGTTAAAAGAATTTACAAATAGAAAGCCTATGCTACAGAATACTCTCACCGAAATATTCCTTGGGGAGGAAATGAAAAACAACAATGTAAGTCAGTAAAGGGAGGAAGTACCCTAAAGGTAAAGTCAATCAAAGGAGAAACCAAGCCAAGTTAAAAACCGAAAATAAGCCCAAATGACCAGGAATACAAATCATATCACAATAATAACCCTGAATGTTAATGTCCTAAACTCGTTAATCAAAAGACATACACAGATTGAATTAAAAAGAAAGACCCATCAATATGCTACCTTCAAAGAGACTCATCTAGAACAAAACATCCACAGACTAAAGGTGAAAGGATGGGAAAAAACATACCATGCACACAGACTCAGTAAAAAAGCAGGGTTTTCTATTCTCATATCAGATAAAGTGGACTTCAAACCAAAGTTAGTCAGAAGGGATAAAGAAAGACATTTCATACTGCTTGAGGGAACCATAAATCAGGAAGACATAATAATCATAAATATTTATGCCCCAAACAATGGAGCATCCATGTACATCAAACAAATCCTTCTCAATTCCGGGAACCAAATAGACCACAACACAATAATTCTGGGTGACTTTAATACACCATTCTCACCACTGGATAGATCTTCCCAACAAAAACTGAACAAAGAAATCATAGAACTCAATAACACAATCAATAACTCAGAAACAGACACACATAGAATATTCCATCCATCAACAAGCGAATACATTTTCTTCTCAGCAGCACATGAATCCCTCTCTAAAATCCACAATATGTTGTGACACAAAGCAGCGCTTAGTAAATACAAAAAAAGAGATATTATTTTATATTCTATCAGATCACAATGGAATAAAATTAGAAATCAATGATAAAATAAATGAAACACTTGGAGATTAAGTAATATGCTATTGAATGAAGGATGGATAACAGAAGACATCAGGGAAGAGATAAAAAAAATTCTTAGAGGTAAATGAGAACAATGATACAACATATCAAAATCTCTGGGACACTCTGAAAGCAGTACTAAGAGGAAACTTCATTGCATGGAGTTCATTCAAGAAAAGAATAAAAAGTCAACAACTAAATGACCTAACATTACATCTCAAAGTCCTAGAAAAAGAAAAACAGAACACTAAAAGTAGTAGAAGAAAGGAAATAGTTAAAATCAGACTTGAAATGAATGAAATTGAAACAAAGAAACAATTCAAAAAAATTGACAAAACAAAAACTTGGTTCCTTGAAAAAGTAAAAAAATTGATAAACCTTTCATCACATAATGAAGACAAGGAAAGAGAAAACTCAAATTACTAACATTTGTGATGAAAAAGGAAATACCATGACAGACATTATTGATATACATAACTAATGAGAAGCTACTTTGAAAATCTATACTCCAACAAAATAGAAAATCTCAAAGACATGGACAAATTTTTAGAGGCATATGATCCACCCAAACTGAATCTGGAGGGCATACACAATTTAAATAGATCAATTTCAAGCACTGAAATAGAAGAAGCCATCAAAAGCCATCAAAAGCCTGCCAACCAAGAAAACCATGGGACTAGATGGATTCTCAGCTGAGTTCTACAAGACCTTCAAAGATGAACTAATACCAACACTTCTCAAAGCATTCCATGAAAAAGAGAATGAGGGAACCCTTCCAAACTCATTCTATGAAGCTAGTATCACTCTGATACCAAAACCGAAGACTCATCAAGGAAAAAAAAAAAAACTTTAGATGAATATCTCTGGTGAATATAGATGTAAAAATCCTTAACAAAATTCTGGCAATTTTCATACAATAACATATTAAAAAGATAGTGTCAAGTGGGGCTCATCCCAGGGATGCAAGTTTGGTTCAACCTCCAGATATCAGTAAATGTAATTCATCGCATCAATAGACTTAAGGTTAAGAATCACATGATTATTTCAACAGATGCATAAAAAGTGTTTGATAAAATAAAACAACACTTCATACTCAAAACTCTAGAAAAAATAGGGGTAGTAGGAACCTACCTCAACATTGTAAAGGCTATCTATGCTAAGCCCATAACCAACATCATTCTTAAAGGAGAAAAACTGAAAGCATTCTCTCTAAAAACTGGAACAAAAGAGGGATACCCTCTTTCACCACTTCTATTCAACATCATCCTTGAAACACTAGCCAGAGCAATTAGAAACACCAAAGATATTAAAGGGATACGAATAGGAAAAGAAGAACTCAAGCTGTAACTATTTGCCAATGACATGATTCTATATTTAGATGATCCAAAAACTCCACAAGAAAACTTCTAGAACTGATAAATGAATTCAGCAAAGGAGGAGGATATAAAAACAAAATACATAAATCTAATGCATTTCTACTCTTAAGTGATTAATCCTCTGAAACAAAAATTAGGAAAATTACTCCATTCACAATAGCCTCAAAAAATAAGATAAAATACTTGGGAACAAATCTAACAAAAGAGTGAAAGACCTCTACAATGAAAACTACAGAACACTAAAGAAAGGAACTGAAGAAAACCTTAGAAGATGGAAAGATATCCCATGTTCTTGAACAGGCAGAATTAATATCATCAAAATGGCCATTCTATCAAAGGCACTATACAGATTCACTGCAATTCCAATTAAAAACCCAATGACATTCCTCACAGAAATAGAGAAAGCAATCATGAACTTCATCTGGAAGAATAAGAGACCTCAAAAATCAAAACAATCCTGAGCAGGAAAAGCAAAGCAGGAGGTATCACAATATCAGACCTTAAACTATACTACAGAGCAATGGTAACAAAAATGACACAAATAGTAACAAAAATTTTGGGATTGGCACCAAAATAGACAAGCAGAATAAAAGACAAAGAGATGAACCCACATAAATGCAATCACCTCATACTAGACAAAGGAGCCAAAAACATACAATGGAGAAAAGATAACCTGTTCAACAAATGGTGCTGGGAAAACTGGAAATTCATATGCAGTAAAATAAAATTAAACCTCTATCTCTCACCCTGCACAAAACTCAACTTGAAATGGATCAGGGACTTAGGAATTAGACCAGAGACCCTGCACCAAATAGAAGAAAAAGTAGGCCTGAATTTTCATCATGTTGGCTTAGGAACAGGCTTCCTTAACAAGACTCCCAAAGCACAAGAAATCAAAGCAAGAATCAATAAATGGGATGGACTCAAACTAAGAAGATTTTTCTCAGCAAAGGAAACAATCAATCATGTGAAAAGACAGCCTACAGAGTGGGAGAAAATCTCTTCCACATGCACTTCAGATAGAGCACTTATCTCCAAAAGTTATAAAGAACTTATAAAACTTTACACACCAAAAATACAAAGAACCCTATCAATAAATTGGCCAAGGAACTGGACAGACACTTTACAGAAGAAGACATACAGGTGATTAATAAGTATATGAAAAAGTGTTCAACATCTCTAGTAATTAGAGAAATGAAAATTAAAACAACTCTAAGATTTCATCTTACTCCAATTAGAATGGCTATCATCAAGAACATAAACAATAATAGATGTTGGCATGGATGTGGGAAAAGGCACACTTTTACATTGCCGGTGGAGTTGCAAATTGGTGCAGCCACTCTGGAAAGCAGTGTGGAGATTCCTTAGAAAACTTGGAATGGACCCCATTTGACCCAGCTATCCCACTCCTTGGCCTATACCCAAAGGACTTAAAATCAGCATGGTACAGTGATGCAGCCACATCAATATTCATAGTTGCTCAATTCACAATAGCTAGATTGTGGAACTAACCTAGATGCCCTTCAGTAGATGAATGAATAAAGAAACTGTAATATATATACACAAGGGAATACTACTCAGCTATAAAGAAGAATAAAATCATGGCATTCGTTGGTAAATGGATGGAGTTGGAGAATATAATGCTAAGTGAAATAAACCAAACCCAAGAAACCAAAGGTCAAATGTTTTCTCTGATAACTGGATAATGATACATAATTGGGTAGGTAAGAGAATAATGAAGGAACTAGATTTTTTAATTTTTATTTATTTTTTATTTTTTTAGGAACTAGATTTTATAGAGGGAAATGAGTTGGGAGGGGTGGGGGAAGGAAAGATAGTGGATTGAGACAGACATTATTACCCTACATACATGTATGATTATACATATGGTGTGAATCTACATGTGTATAATCACAGAAATGAAAAGTTGTACCCCATTTGTGTACAATGAATCAAAATGTGGTCTGTAAAAGTAAAAAAAAAAATTATATAAATTTTTTTAAAAACCTGGTAAAATAGAAGTTTAGTAGAATGTCATGTGGGTCAGAATCTGGAAGCTTTAAAGAGCTTACAGTGATCTGCTGGAGAGGAAAGAGAGCCCCATTGGGAGCTGAAACAGGTCCTTGGTTTAGGGCATGTGGCAATGAGACAGCACAACCCATGTCCTTAGGGAGCAGCAGGGAAAGTGGGGAACTGCAGGAGGGCCCAGGAAAGTCAGTTTTCCACAACCCTGGACCTCCCACTCTGGAATTAAAATGGTTGTTTTTTAGAGCCTCTCCCTCCTAAGTAAATTTTTTTCAAGTTCATGGCAATAAACACACCAATGTTATGAACAGATTCCTACATAAATGTAAAAAAAAAAATCACAATCAGAATTGTGTGGATACAATGGCAAAACAATGGTGAAATTGTATTCATGGAAGAAAATGAGAGTAACTAAATTACAGAGCAATAAAGAATGCAATGTCACACAGGAAAGGAGATGAGCAACCACTGGCAGCGGTGTGCACGGGAGTCTCAGGAGGTCATTGGAGACACGAAGGAGGAGCTGAGGACAAACTCTGCAGGTCAGGCCCAGACCCTGGGCTGCAGACCTCCACACCTGCACTGAGAGGTGCACTGAGTGCTGCTGAGAAATGACTAAACATATCAGAAAACCAGACGTGACCTTTCCTCTGCAGGGTAAGCAACTACAAAGTACAAGAAAACACTGTGGACATGAACAGGTAAAGCGATGCATCAGTCATACCTTGCTGACTCTCATTTATCTCTTTGTCTTCCCAGTCAACCAGAATTTCCAGTACATGACCATTTCCACCATGGTAACTGAAATTCTTCTCCTGTGATCTCCTGATGGATGGAAACTTAGTTTCCTGTATTTCACTGTATTCCCACTGACCTACCTGGGTACCTGGCTAGGGAATTTTCTCATCATCACTGCTGACCAGAACCTGTGCATGCCCACGTACTTCCTCAGGAAACTGTCCATCTTGGACATATGCTTCATTTCCATCACTGTCCCCAATACCTGTGTCAACTCTCTCACTGTCAACAGGGCCATTTCAGTGACTGGCTGTGCAACCCAGATCTTCCTGATCATTGGTTGTGCATGTGTTGAACTTCTGTTTCTCACCATCATGGCCTTGGACTGCTATGTGGCCATCTGCCAGCCCCTCCAATACCCCATCATTGTGAACCCTCAGTTTTGTGTCTGCATGACCCCGGCTTCCCTGCTCAGTGGTCTGGCGTATGCAGGTGTGCACAATGGAAACACATCTGGCTTCCTTCTGCCAGTCAAATGTGGTCCATCAGTTCTTCTGTGATGTCCCCTCTCTGCTGAGGCTCTCCTCTTGCTCTGACATCACTAGCAGCAAGGTCCTTATTCTTGTCTCTTCTGTGGTGGTCTGTGGTGGTTGCTTGACTTTTACTGTCAAGTCATATATTCTCATATTTTCTACTGTGCTGAAATTTTCTACCAGAGCCCCAGGTAAAGCCTTCTCCACCTGCACCCTTCAGATCCTCATGGTGTCTGACTTCCTCAGTTCCAGCACAGGTGTGTACCTTCAGCAACCTCTGACGCACTCCACCACATGGTTCTCTCTGCCTTTTATACCATGGTTCCTTCCTTCTTGAATCCTCTCATCTCTAGTCTCAGGAACAAACAGGTAAAGGAAGCTGTGAGGAGAGTCATGGGAAGACAGTTGTTATCAGGGAAATGATAAAGGTGCATTTCAGCACTATCCTAATCTCACTCAGTGGAGGTAAATGAGGTCAAGTGCCCTTCTTACGTGGGCTTTTTAAGTTACACTGCCTACACGAATGTAGTTTTGGAAGTTCAGTTATTCTAAAACATATTTTTTTGTGATTTACAATATTATTGCCATGGATTCTTCATAAAATGTATAATTTTATCAATGCATTTTAATGTATAAATATAATTAAATATATTATCTGAAATCATTTGTCATTATATATATTAATTTTCATCAAATATTTCACAGTACTTTTATCAAATACTGTCACAGAGGAAAACTTAAAAAATAAAACATGGAGATGACATATAGTCCTATAATCTGCTCTTATTCAGAGCAGTGTCAGATCTATAAACACTCTGACACATAATTATGTCAATTTAATTACTTTGAAAATATATAAAAACCAAATCTTAAAGAATTTAAAACTGAAAATGCAGATAGAATCACAATGATATATCTCTCTGTTCACGATATCAAAAAGGAAGAAACTCCTTCTCCGTGAAGGAAACAGAACAAAGGTTACAACTCTCATGACCCTGCAGTCAAATCCGTCCACTGGGAAAGAGCACCCTGGGTTCCCCAAGCTGGGATGACTGCCAGTCTTTTATTATGTCCATGAGTGACCCAGTGTCAGGGACCAAAACTCGGGCCTGAGTTGCAAGTCAGATTTCTGAGGATTTTTCTCTCATGCTTCTTACTTCTAAAATGATTATATCAATGAGTCATGCCAGATAATTATGAAAAGATGACCAGTAATCATCTGGCCTCACTGTCTGATCCACGTCAACTCCAAAATTTCTCTCAGTTTACTGGAGTTCATAGGGTAAACCTCTGTCTGTGCTTATGGTTGCCTCTGTTGTTTGGTTGTTGTTGTTGTTAGCAGGATTGAACTAGAGGATGCATCCCCAGTCCTTTTTCTGTTTTTATTATGGGCCAAACTATATGTTCCTTAACCAGACAAATTCCATTTTACTCAAGACTCCATTTCATATAAGAAATATTTCTCACATGAGAAAACAACACCTATGCAACCTACCTCCTGCTAAGCACACCCTGTTGGGCCACACAAAGCAGCTAAAAAATGGTTTTGTTGTTCTTATACAAGGTATTACTAATAAATGTATTTGTAAGATGTTCTCATTTTAATTCCCATTTTTTTTTTGGCAGTGTGCTAAAACCTGAACTGAGTTATTCTGACCCACTCCCTATGTTACTATGGTTTTGACTTACTGATAGCTTGCAGGTTTGGGCTATAAAAGTGTGCCCTACCTTCTGCAAAGGGTCAAAAGATGCAATGGTGACTTGTTTTCTGCCCTTCCAACACACTATTGAAGAAAATCCCATGGTCTGCTTCGAGACTGACCCAGTGATTTATTTCTAATGTGCCAAATATTTTATCACAGAAAACAGGGTCTTTCCAAATTGCTGGCTTCAAACCTGCAATCCTTGTTCCTCAGTTTCCCCGTCCACTGGGATTGAAAGTGTGCACACCTGTGCCCAGTTTGTGACAGCTCATCATCGCACATAAGTTATTTCTTTCCAAATGTTTTAGTCTCCTCACTGGCACATGCTCTGCTAATCATTAATTATAATTGACATGTGCTCAATGTCCGGTTACCTAGGAGTACTTATATAACAAAATGAGAAAAAATGTTTATGCAATATATCAATCAATATATTAAATTCCAAATTCTGAAAAACAATTTTGTTTACCAATACACTAATAGGAAAACAGTGGAGAAAAACATAAATGTATTTATTACATAAAAAATAAAAAAACATAAATATATCTGATTAATTAACAGAGGCATTTCTTAAAATTTGCAAACAAGGGGACACTTATAAAAGGAACCACTGAGCACCCCAGCACTGGCTGATGCAGGAATCCTTGACTTGCTTATTAGGATCCAACCCAGAACACAATCTTCATCCACAAACTGTGTCCCATAGTTTCTGGTTCTCACCGTTCCAAAGTGCCCTGCTAGAGCAGAAGGACCTTCAGAGAATCCCAGATGAATTCTGCAAACTCCATCTTTACATACGTTTCCTCTACAACTATAGCTTATTGAATTCTAATTCATGGGTTTTCATGAGTTGAGGTGATCAGGTAAATTAGGTTTGAATTTAATGGATAAAGTTAGAAAGCAATTAAGTTGCAACTATCAGTCCTAATGAGAGGTGTCCCTATGGGGCATGCTTTTGAACATTACCCTATGTTTCATATTGAAAAAGGGTGGCAAAGGAGATTTAAAAAAAAAGGAAATATGATATAAAGACTTCATGCTAGCTCACATTTTGTGCTGGAGTGGTAAGGAACTTCTGCAAAATTTGCCAAAAACTTTACTTTGTGTACTAGTTGTTAACCAAGGAACATGTTTTTATAGTAATATCAATTATGTCAAAGACATATTTTAGAAAGTCAGCCTTTATTAAATATTAGGTCTACCCTAATAAGGACACTATATTTAAGAGTACTTGTTAGAGCCTTTTTTTGTGTGTGTTTATGTGCTGTGACCTGTATGGCTGCTAATACAGATACCAATGTGGGGTGACGGGGAATTACATACAAATCTTTAAACAGAAAGCTGGGATCATGTTGGACACTAATCTATGGTTGAGAAAACTGATCCAGAGCTGGCTTAGCATTTTTATTACATAGGTTTTATCATCAAAAGATTGTTTGTGGGAAAGTTTCTGCAAAGCAGGCAGGTTGATGAGACAACAAGGTTATCTTGCTATGCTCAGAATCCCAAATCCCAGGGAGCCAATGTCTCAGTTCAAGGAAGACTGATAGCTCATAGCCTTTGCATAGAGTTTCCATAGGCAGGGCATCACCATAGCAAATGGGCAATCTTAACATTGTACTTCTTCTCAGGGGGTTCCCAGAACAAGCAGCCACCACAACCCCAAGGCAATCAAAACCTTGATTCAATGCATTCCACTGTCATGTACAACTAATTAGAACAAAAACAAAAAAACAATCAAACAAACAAAAAACCTCGATCCATCTCACTGCACCCCACAATTAGGTTTGTCAGTGTTTGTAGAATCAAAACTGCAGAAGATAAGGACTTACCACAGGACCTAGTAAGAAATTTGATGAGAATTTAGAAACCAAAAAGACAATGTAATTGATTGTTTTAAGGTAATATTCATGACTGAGAACTTTATACCAGATCGATCAGACATTTCCCCAATTTTTAAAGCCTTTAGAATATTTATATCAATACCAGAGACATGTAACATTGTAAGAAAGCAGTTATTTATATCAATAGAGTTAAAAATCAGACTCAACCAGAGTTTTAAAGAGATTAGTTTTAAAAACTGGGGTCAAGGAAAGAGTGATTGTTAACAGATTGCAGACCCTTAAGAGATGCTAAGTATTTCACACCTAGACAATAGGAAAGGAACTGAGGGCATCTAAAATATTGCAAAACCGTATCCCTTGCACACTCAAGGATGTAAAAGGAAAAATTTCCTTAAGAAGTGTCTTGGGGTCACCCTGCTTGCACATGGGGCCCAGCAAGTGAGATTACCAAGCTCAGCAAGGAAGACATTCAGAAATCACCATGGCAGTACTTTCAGGGACCCAACTATGATGTGAGCTGCCATAAGATTTAGCATCATTTATGTGGATCCGGCTCTTCAGGAATGCAGGGTGCTCAAGTTAACAGGTCATGATGCCTTCTACCGTTATTTCAAAGAAAGGCATGTTAGTCCAAGTAAACTGTAACAGGGTCTGAGGACCTGCAGGCTGCTCCTGACAGGATGATAGCTAAAGCTCTGAATAAAACATTCGATTACACTGCGTATGGCTTTAGTTACTAAGTGCATTGGGCTAGCAGAGGAGAGTCCCATAGCTAGACTAGGGCTTCTCAGCAGATGCTGAGCAACGGTAGGCTCCAGAGAGCTGGCTGAGCACTGCAGCAGAGGCAGCTCACAGAACAGTGATGCAGATGGTCCCAAGTCCTCCCAGCATCACCACCAGCGGTTCTCAGAGCGGGGATCCCGGGTACCCGTTACATATGCAGACTCTGGACCCCATGTGGTCCTCCCGAATTGGAAATTCCACAGCAGGTACTAGTAAGCTTTCAGACCCTCTAGGTGACTAGGATGGGAGCTTCATTTTGATAGCCACTGGCTTTAGCTGTCCTGGTGTCTCATTTATTGATTTTCTACACCACCAGAATTCTAGTTTGGTGAGGTTAAGTCCTATTTTTTTAAATAAAATGATAGCCCTACATTAAGCTTGAGAAGCAGAGGATCCTGCAAATGTGTATGGCCCAGGCCAAGAGCTGTCCAATGAAAACATTTGTGCTTCAGCAGTTTTGTTGTGTGTGTGTGTGTGTGTACACATATACATATACCTTTTTGATGGTATGAGGAATTTATTTAGGCTTAACTCTTTTAAAACACCATAATGGATGTATAATTAATTTATGACAAAGTATTAATATGCTATTACAATGGGAAAGTAATTTTAGAATTGGTTGTCTCGTCTCCCATCTGCTCCATGAGTTCTTACCTCTGCATTAGTTCGGAGCCTGACATGTTTATATCAATTCTCACAATAAGTTAGCTATCATAATCCTATGAAGTAGATCTTTTCAAAATTTACACAAACTGTTTTTACAAAGTCCAAAAAGAGAGGTTATTTTTCAGCTATTTAAAAAAATGCTTTCTGGGAGGCCAACATTCCAAGAATGTATTAAAAACTACAACTCTGACTACCATTTTTATAATCCTTTTACATAGTAAACAAGTTGAGAACAACAAAAAAACAAGTACAGCATGCAAAAATAGCCGATAGTTGATAGGTAGGTATGTAGGAATTTATTTATATAAGTATTTATTTTGGATATACATCCAAAAATATCAACAACTATAGGAAAAAGTATTCCATATTGCACAAAAAATTTTTCTTGAAGAAGTTTGAATTCATCAATCTCAGCTTGTTGTATTGATCACAATTATGTTCCCTTTTTCGGCTATTTTTAGCAATTTTTTAAATTAACAATAGACGAGGTATGACTATGAGGAAGTCTGTGTCCGTGGTTAAAAACACAAAAAATGATACTATTCAACATTTGGAAGCATATTATGAATTCCAGGATGTATAGATATAACTTTAATATTTTTCAATGGTTTATAAATATTTTGAATTAATAATGTTAAAATGGAAAAATATAATTAAAAAAAAATACCCATGCCCTGCAATCCAAATAATCCTTTGCAGTTTTGACACGATCTATTTATCATTCTTTTTTTTTAAATTTTAGACACAATCAAGTGAAGTGCAATAAGTGAAAACTGCCAGCTTTCACCCCTTAAAAGGAAATCCTCAAGGCGGTTGCTCTTCATGTTCCTAGCATGAAGACCTGCTCATCTCCCCTCACCCTGCATTTCCCTGCCTCTCATTTCCCCCTAACCTTTATTTTGTTTTCTCTCTAGCTACTTGTTTGTAGAAGGGAATTTTTCAGTAGGCATTTCTTAGCCCTTAAATATGAATACAGTTCTGAGTCATGATAAAATTATTGTGGTGCAAGTATCTGAAATAAAACAGGTTTGCAATTTTTAAAAATCTATATTCCTGAAGAAATGATATGTTTGAAACCTATTGAGATTGATGGAGGCCCTATATAGAAATTAGGGGGTGATTTCTTTTTCTTTCTTTAATTTTTTTATTTTTATTTTATTTTTTTTTTATTGTAAACAAATGGGATACATGTTGTTTCTCTGTTTGTACATGGAGTCAAGGCATACCATTTGTGTAATCATAAATTTACATAGGGTAATGTTGTTTGATTCATTCTGTTATTTTTTCCCTTCCCCCCACCCCTCCCACCCCTCTTTTCCCTCTATACAGTCCTTCCTTCCTCCATTCTTGCCCCCCTTCCTAACCCTAACCCTAAACCTAACCCTAACACTAACCCCTCCCACCCCCCATTATGTGTCATCATCCACTTATCAGCAAGATCATTCGTCCTTTGGTTTTTTGAGATTGGCTATCTCACTTAGCATGATATTCTCCAATTTCATCCATTTGCCTGCAAATGCCATAATTTTATCATTCTTTATGGCTGAGTAATATCCCATTGTATATATATACCACAATTTCTTTATCCATTCATCAATTGAAGGACATCTAGGTTGGTTCCACAGTCTGGCTATTGTGAATTGAGCAGCTATGAACATTGATGTGGCTGTATCTCTGTAGTAAGCTGATTTTAAGTCCTTTGGGTATAGGCCAAGGAGTGGGATAGCTGGGTCAAATGGTGGGTCCATTTCAAGTTTTCTAAGGAATCTCCACACTGCTTTCCAGAGTGGCTGTACTAATTTCCAGCCCCACCAGCAATGTATGAGTGTACCATTTTCTTAGGGGGTGATTTCTGTACTTATGCTGTCACATGTTACACATGAGGATGGATCAGTGCTCCACAATCTCAGGTTTCCTCTGAGACTGAAGCAAGAAAAGAGAAATTCAAATTTAGAGAATTTCTAAAATTGCAGTTAAATCACACAAATGAGGAGAACATCAATTAAGTTCAGATAACTCAAACTACTTAGTGGAGAATTTACTAAGTTCTGTTGCAGAAATGAACACAAAGTAGGTGGTAAATAGTGTTAAACAAACAAGGAAATCCCTCTATGCTTCAATACGCTTCCTGGATTTTAAACACGTTTTGCTTTTCCATTTTAGATTTCACTTAGAGGCCTTTTCCACCTGCACCCCTCACATCCTCCTGTTGTCTGTCTTCCTCTGTTCCAGTTACAAGTAACACTGTCTACCTTTCTATCACATTATTAGAAACTGAGATATTTCATAAGTTGTTTCTTTGTGATTTACCATATTATTTCCAGAATCCTTCATAAAATGTGTCACTTTATCAATGCATACCCTAATGAGTAAATATAACTCAGTATACTTGCTGAAATAATTTGTGGTTATACATATTAAAGAAGCCTCACATATGTCCCATTACCTATATCAAATACTGTCACAGAACAAAACTTTACCAACCAAACCTGGCCATAACTTACACTCACATAATCTGCTCTTAATCAGAAAAGTGTAGAACAAATCTTTAAGCACTTTGGAACCTGTGTCAATTTAATTACACAATATACACAATTTAATTACAAATTAATACATAAAAATAAATTTTAAAGAATTTATAGCCAAAAATGCAGAGAGAATGCCAATAAAATTTCTCTCAATCTGGACCGTGAAATAAGAAAGTCCTTGTCCATGGAGTAAACAGAGGACCCACACCCTGTGTCCCAACAACAGTCAATTATGTCCATTGGGGAAGAGTACCCTGCATGTCCTTGGCCATGACACCTGCCCATCTTCTATTACATCCATGAGTTACAGGTCAGCTTTTGGATGGATTTCCTTGCCCACCTCTTACTTCTGCAATGTTTATGCTAATGTCTTGCCTGATCATTATAAAAAGATGGACTATAATTGTCTGGCCTAAGTGTCTGACCCTTGTCAATTCTCAAATTTCTCTATTTTCTGGACTTTGTAAAGTAATCTCTATCCTTATTTGTGGTAGTCTTTTTGTTGTTGGTTATGGCATTTTTTTTTCCACCAAGATTGAGCACACCAGTTCGTCCTCAGCCTGTTTTGTGTTTTATTTAGAGACAGGGCCTCTAATAAGTTGCTCAGGACCTTTCTACATTGCTGATACTCATTTGCCGCCTGTGATCCTTGTGCCTCAGTTTCCAGAGCTGCTGGGATTGCAGGCCTGCACGCCTGTGCCCCATTTGTGACATTTCATCATCTCATTTTTTTGCCCTCACTAGGATATGCTTTGCCAACAATTAATGATAACTGACATATGCTCAGATTCAATTTGGCTAGCAGTGTTTACATAACAAAATGAAAAATTTGTTTATAAAATATACAATGGAATATTACTCAGCCATAAAGAATGATAAAATTATGGCATTTGCAGGCAAATGGATGAAATTGGAGAATATCATGCTAAGTGAGATAAGCCAATCTCAAAAAGCCAAAGGACGAATGATCTTGCTGATAAGTGGATGATGACACATAATGGGGCGTGGGAGGGGTTAGTTTTAGGGTTAGAGTTAGGGTTAGGGAGGCGGGCAAGAATGGGGGAAGGAAGGACTGTATAGAGGGAAAAGAGGGGTGGGAGGGGTGGGGGGGAAGGAAAAAAATAACAGAATGAATCAACCAACATTACCCTATGTAAATTTATGATTACACAAATGGTATGCCTTTACTCCATGTACAGAGAAACAACATGTATCCCATTTGTTTACAAAAAAAAAATACTACATCAATACCTTAAATTCCAAGTTCTGAAAAACAATTTGTTCACCAATATATTAGTAGGAAAAAATTGGAGGAAAACATACATGAATTTATTGCCTAGGAAAATACAAAAGCCTAACATGTGATTGATTAATAAAGGCATTTCTTAAAGTTTTCCCATAAGGGAATACTTATAATAGGAACCAATGAGCACCTAGCACTGACCAATGTAGGAAGCCTTGACTTGCTGAAACATGGTCCAACAAGCTCCAACCACAGACTGTGTCCAGTGGCTTCTGGTTCTCACTGTTCAGCGTTCCCTGCTAGAGCAGAAGGACCTTCAGAGAATCCCAGATGAATTCTGCAAACTCCACCTTTACATTTCCTCTAAAGTTCTAGGTGCACTAAAACCTAATGAGTGCTATTGTAAGTATTTCATGAGTTGAGGTGGTAGGAAAATTAAGTTTAAATTTAATGCATAAAATTGGAAAGAAATTAAATTGCAAAGACCAGTTGTCTTGAGATGTGTCCCTCTTGAACATTTTTGGATATTGAACCTGTGTTTTATATCAAAAGAGCTATTGACAAAGGAGATGAAAAAAGGAAACACTGATACAAGGACTTCTCGATATCTCACATCTCATATCAAATAATGCAAAACCTAGAAGACATGTGGATGTGATTTTGAACTTCTGAAGAATTTTGCAAAAATATTTATTTTGTATTCTAGTTGTGAACCAAGGAACAGATTTTCATAGTAATATCCATTGTATCAAAGCTCTATTTGGGAAAGCCAGCTTTTCTGAAATATTAGGTTGACCCTTTTAAGGAAACTATATTTAAGAGTCTTTGTTAGAGTGCTCTGGCCATAGCAGAAGCAGAGGCCCCTAAGTCCTGTGCTTCTGCACTTCGACCTGGAGATGGCGGTGTTGGCACCTGCGCTCTGGCCGCCGCTGTGGGCCTCCTGCATTCTGAACACCAGGGATGGCCATGTTGGCTCCCACACTCTGGACAGAGCTGTGGCAGCTCCTGTGCTCCAGCGGGGAGTTCCAGGGCAGCGGCATTGACTACTGCCTGTGGCTCCAGCGTTCTGTACAGAGCAGTAGTGGCCATGCTGGCTCCCAGTGCTCTGGAGATGGCGGCAACGGAGATGAAGACTCCTGTGTCCAGAAGGTGGCGTCAGTGGTACGCCGGCTCCTACACTCTAGTTGCGATGCCAAGGCTCCTGTGTTTTGGGATCTGGCCTTGGTGGCTGCAGTGGCTCCCGCGCTCCGGACGCAGTGGTGGTGGTAGCGGAGGCTCCCGCGGTGAGGGCAGTGGTGTTGGCACCTGTTACGGGTAATGTACTCTACCGCACGGAATGTTATGTGATGGATAATGTAGTGCTGAGTGACGTATAACCTAAATGATGTAACTACAATGATGCAACCCAAAAAAGAGGTGTACCCCATTAGAGACAGTGTAGAACAGCCACGCCCAATACACCCAGGGCCACCCGCCCGATGGAGCCATGAGGGATGCAAAGAACCATAAGGAGACTGACCAGAGAGCAGGAGATCCGATGAAGGACAGCTGAGAGGAGAGCCCCACCAGACCGAGGCCAGACCATGGAGAAGGCAGACGCCAGCCTCTGCTCTCCCCCTGGACGAGTCCTCCGAGTGCCTTCCGGGTGGGATCGATTCCCAGCAAGGGTGGCCTTAAGACACTGTCACACGGTGAGCACTGGGATGTTGGGGTGAAACTTATTTTAGGTCAGGATAGTTAATTTTGTGCAGTGAATAAACTAGCAATGAGAACTTACCCATTCCCTGGTCTCTTACCTTAACCTCTGGAGACGGTGCCCTAGCTCTTAGGGTGGCAGGGTCAGCTCCTGCGCTCCGAAGGTGGCCACAGTGGTGGCCTTGGCTCCTGCACTGTGGATGCAGCAGTGGCAGCGGAGACTCCTGCTTCCAGGTGACAGTGGCGGGTTTGGCTCTAGTACCCTGGACACTGCGGCAGCTGTGGCTCTTTGTTCCAGGGACTCATGGGCCGGCGGCAGCATTTGAGGATCTTCCTGGGTAGGTGGCTCCTCAGGTGACTCCTCCAGCATTGGCCTCAATGACAGTGGCTCTTCCTGCGTCCTGGAGGTGGCGAGGGCAACTACATTGGCTTCCTCACTCTGGCCGGGGCTCCTCAGCTAATGGCGATTTTTGGAAAGAAAAAGCGGTATTAGTTCACGTGCTCCGCCCTCAATTCCGTTTTCTCCTCAGGGGGGCGTGGTCGCAGAGACAGTTCATACATTTGGACCAATGGCGTTGCTACTTTTTCCAAACCCTTATTAGCATAAGTGTGAACCAATAGCGTTGACGCAAGAGGTATATATATGGCTAGCCTGCGCACTTTCAAGCAGAAGGTTGTTCTCCAGGCCCCAGGAGGAGGTTTCATCTCTTGGTTTCAGTGCACAGGAGCCCCGGCAGAAGAAAACAAGTGAGCTTCTGTGGTCTTCTGGAACATGGGTGAGCAGAGCCTGCCACTTCCTAGGAATCCACCCACTGGTACAAGCAGGAAACTACTTTCACTACAGGGACCTTTTATTCAGGTATGTGTGCTTATTCATATATATCAATGCAAGTGAGAATATATTCTCTTGAAATATATGTATATATAATGTCATATGTGTTAATTATTCAAGAGAAAGAGAAATGATTTGAAAATTAGACACAGGAAGGACTGGGGTTGTAGTTCAGTGGTAGACCGCTTGTCTAGCATGTGTGAGGCACTGGGTTTGATTATCAGTACCAGATATAAATAAGTAAAACAAAGTTCCATTGACAACTAAAATAATTAGACCCAGGCAATACATGATGGCAAATTCCTATAATCCCAGATATCAGGAGGCTAAGGAAGGGTTACAAGTTCAAGTTCAAGGTCATGGAATTTAGGGAAACCCTGTCTCAAAATTTTAAAAGGGCTAGGTAAGTAGCTCAGTGGTAGGAAGCTTACCCAGCATGTGGGAGACCTTGGGTTCAATCTGCAGCTCTGAGAAAGTGAGAGACACCTGCACACACACATAGAGAGAGAGAGATGCAAGAGATAAATGTGTGATATAACCACAGGAGTGGAAGAGTTGATGGTTTTTTTTTTTAATTTCATAAACTTTGATAAGAATAAAACTAGAAGAAAGTTATGCTCAGCATTTAAAATGTTTATGGAATGAGGAAAACCTTTGAATCACCAAACATGCAGGTCACTAGTTCTAAGTAATTTTAAGCATTATGTGTGTTGGGGTGGGGGTCATGTTGTTTTGTTCTTTATATTGGAATTTTGTTCTATGATAAAATAGGAGCACAACAGTGGACCTGAATGGCACTAGTTTTTACTTTATTACATTGTGTATAGGAAAAGTATGTTTTACACATTGTTGCTATGTGTGTGCCAAGGCATATGAAGTTAGATGTACTCCCTGATGGTCACCTAGGCTAGAACATTTCCTGGTAAAGGCCTGGCACCTATGTGGAATTAAAGACAATGTACATAACAAACAGGGGCTATTTTTTAAGAGTTTGCCAATTGAATGTGGTGGCATATGCCTATAATTCCAGCAATTTAGGAGGCCAAGTCAGGAAGATCACACATCTGAGACCAGCCTCAGAAACTTAGTTCAACTCTTAGCATCTTACCAAGGCCATCTCAAAATTTTAAAAAGTGCTAGGTATATAGATCAATGGTAAAGTAACTCTGGGTTCATTTCCCAGTACAAAAAAAAGTGTCAGAGCAAGGGAGTCAGCTACTTGAATTGGGTGGGATTCAGAGGCCAACTGGGGAGAGGGACAGTTTAGAAGTGAACGAAGCATAGCCTTCAGGGGTACCATTTCCTGGAGGCTGGGGGCGTGGGACACTGGATGTGGCTATCAAACAGCATCCTGTTTGACTGGTTATGAATATGCATTTTGCTTTCTTTGGTTGGTCCTGAGTTGGAAGCCAAAGAAAAACCAACTTAATTTTTAATTGACTCTAAAAACAAATTTTAAAAGGGTAATCCATGTTACACACACATTCATAAATGTTTATTATGGTTTCATTTTCAAAAAGAGCATCCTAGAATTTACTGGGAACATCCCCAATATGATTGGAACCAGAAATGATTCAGATTTTGGATTTTTTTCAGATTATGAAATATTTGGACTTACATGATGAGACATCTTGGGGACTGGACCTAAGTTTAAACAAATATTCACTTGTGTTTTGTATATCCCTTATGTAAACACAATGCTGAGGATAAGATTCGTGTCATGGTGCTCTTGTTCTGATATTATTGAACTAGTTATAGAATATCCTTTCTGCTATGTGCTAGCATTTGTCTATGTAGGCTTAGTTAATATTTAGGTCAGATATCACATATGTCATGGGCAATTTTTTATTCCATTTTTAATTAATTGATTTAATGAATAATGACTGAGTGATCTTGTCTAAGCATTACCCCAGAGGTAGGGATATACAAGAAAAAATTATAAGAAGTGCTGCCCCTTTGTTATTTTAAGTAAAAGAAAGAAAATAATTTTGTTTAGCAAATACAATAAATAAAAGTCAGCTCCTACATGATTGTAAATTATTTTAGCTATCACAAGGAGTACTTCTAATGCAATAATCTGCAGAAGTTGATTTAGGTGTTTCCTGTTCAAGAATAAAGTCAGGAGCTCTGGTTTCTTTCTTTTATAAATGTATTCAGTTTCCTCTTCAGCTGATTTATACCACTTTGCTTTTATTATTGACATTGGTAGTTTGTTACTTATTTCAACTATCTTGTATAATGAATTTTTTTTAAAGTCACTTACGGGCTAGGCTTATGCTTGGTATCAGTGCTCAGACTTGTATTTTTAAATGAGTTATTCTGTCAAGCAGCAGATCATACTTCTTTATCTTCAGTTTTTTTTTTAATTTCTGCAGGATCTCACATATTGACCTTCTTTTTGTGTAAGACATTGTAAGTTTTCAAAAAGTGAAGCTTAAGTATGCATTAGGAGCAATGTAGCACAAAATTGCTCATGCAAGAAATATAATTTTCCCTGTGCATTTGAAAATAAGTAATCTGCACTGTCCAATCATGAGCTAACTAGTATCATAAGGGCATGCAATTACACACAACCTATCATTACATTGTAACAAACCAGTGGAAAATTTATACTCGCAATTATAAACTTACAAACACCCACTTGCTGATATGACTTTCTCCTTACTACACGAGCTTTTATTTTTATACAGTCTGTGATTTAGACCTTTACCCATACCCTATGTATTATAAACATGTTCCAAGGGAGAATTTATAGCAGACTTTTAGTTTTTCTAGGATCTAGTTAAAGATGAAGGGTTATGAAGGAAAGAAATGGGCAAGGAGCCAGGAAGAGACACTGGAAGAGATGTCCCTTGCCAAGGAGTTGAGCAAAGGAAGGAAAGAATGGAGGAGGTCTGCTTTGAAGGACAGAGATTTTTTTTTCACCAAGCCCTTAGGGGAACCCATGCTCAAAAGATAGCTCAAAGATGGAAAATTTGAGCCAGTTCCCTTCCACTAGATCTGTGTCCTTGAAATATTGCTTACTCTCTCCATGTCACAAGATTCCCATCTACATATACACATTGCAAACTATACCCCCTCATATTACAATGCTGTGGCACTGTGTAGGTGTGAATAGAAGCAATTGTGGTATGGGGGGAAGGTAGGTAAGAACTTGGCTATGATGTCAGACAGACATGGGCAGGGAGTCCTGAATCTGCTCATCTTAGCAATATGATCTTGGGCAGCTCATTGAACCTAAATTGACCTCTCTGTGAAATGGGGACAAACTACCCACCTCATAAGTCTATTGTACACTCAGAGTAAGGCACATATTATCCACATGTTAATTGGAAACTCTTATTCCTAGGATGATGGACCCCCAAAATGCACAATTTAGAAGCACCACCAGTTTGCAACTGTGATTCCAGATCTGAAGTTCCAACAGAATTGGCCAACATAGAGAGGTCAGGCCCCTGCCCCTCCAAGGCACCAAGCAGGATGACTACAGATTCTCTGAGCATGAGCTGGCCTATAACCACCCAGAAGGCTGATTCCACCCCAACTCTGCCTGACCCCAGGACAGAGGCTGAGACCTCTGGCCACTAGGGGCAATGCATGCCCCTCAGCCTGTCCTCTAAACCAAGCTACACTGCCAAGGACCAAACTGAGATATCAACACAAATGCATCCTGCCTATGAGAAACTGAGTCCTAGAGAAGGGAAGGGACTTGGGCAGGATTCTAAGGGAGCTGGTGGCAGATCTGGGTCAGGACCTGAGGCAGAGCCCTCCCAGAAGCTTTGCCAACACTCTCATGCCTGCCATTTCTCAATTCTGCCCCCCTCAATTGGACCAACCTGCCATTTCCTTGCAAACTGGGCTAATCAGAAAAACGTTGGCCCATTCCAAGAGATCCCAGATGTCTCGCATGTTTCTTATTGGAATACACCAGAATATACAACCAGCCCTGGAGCTGATTCATAAAACAAAAAGGGAAAATCCACACAGCAACACATACACACATACACACCCATGCTCCCTGAGCAGAGGGCAGCAGCAGATCCCAGTCTCCAGACTGTCCAAGAGGGCTGTCTGCCTCCACACAGGGAGGGGCTCCTTAATTGTGCTCAGTGCTTCCAACACATGCTTCAAACCCTAACAGGTAAACATGCACACACATGAGCAGGCTGCCTCACAAAGTCATGCAAGATCTTGGGCTGACAACTCATAAGTTGCAAACATGACTACAGTGCTAGGCTGTGGTGGGGTGTCGGGGTATCCGGAACCCCAGACCCGTTTTAGGCTGTTCTTTAAATATGGCGACTGGAGAGTTGCCAATAAGGCTCTTTTGTGAAAAACAAATGGCATCATACATGGAAGTTTTTGTGATTGGCTTGCATCTATGTGTGCTCTGTGCATGATCACTATGTGCCTTAGCTAGTTTTCAATACTGTCCGTGTGTTTCCCTCATGGACAGTGTTTTGATTGGCTGCTGTTGTATATATATACTTCGCTGTTATTCTCAGAAGAAGAAGAAGAGACAAAGAAACATAGAAGAAGTAAGATGGATTTCATTTAACAATAAAACTTTGAACCAGGATTCGTGTCATGTCTCTCTGCGGGCAGGGAAACGCGATAGTGGGGAGCTGACAAGGGAAGGGTAATACACACCATGCAAACACATGCAGCCTTATTTGTTCCCACATACTCATTCATTACACAAATAGACACTCACAAAACACAGTTCATACAGATACACATACACACAATACCTAGATATGTGCTTGGGCATTTCTGAACAGATGCACATACGTTCTCATATATGCATACTCCAGCCACATGTCCTCACACCTACAGTCACGTTTGTGCACCCACACACACACAGTCCAGCCATGCGACTGATATCCTTCATCCCAACAACTATAAACACTCCTCACTTCTAAAGGGATCTGGGAGGTGTGTTGGCTGTGAATCCAGAGGCCAGCCTAAGCTCCAGGCCAGTCAGAAGTAGAGTGAAAAGGCAGAGGAGCAGCTGAAGTCTGTCTGTTATCCTCCTGTGAGGGGAAGTAGGGATGAGGAGACCCTGCCTGCCAAGGGAGCCATCCACAGACTCTGACCAGGGACCTTCAAGTGAGGGGGCCTCCTGGCTCCTGAAGGTGGCTGCAAGGACTGGGAATGTGGGGGTGCAGGAGAGAATCTTCATATCCCCAGACTGAACCTCTCCCCTTTCCTGGTGGCTGGTTCCCTGTGGCAGTCCCTTCCAATATTGCCCCCCTAACAGGACTGGCTGTTCCCAAGAGCTTGTCTCTCCTTTAAGATCCCCTCACTGAGATTCACACACCTGAATCCACACAAAACAGGGTCCCACCCACCCAGACACCTCAAGGTTTGCCCCACCTTGAGGATCCTGGAGGATCCTGACACCAAGTCCACCCCTGCACACAACTTAAAGACACCAGAGGTACCCCCTTACCTCCAGTCCCACAACCCCCAAACTCACAGGCCACACCTCTAGCTCTGAGGAAGCAGATGGCAACCCTGGGTGAACCCACCTCTAATGTGCCACCTCCCATCACCAAGGACAACCTCTCCAGAAGCTGCTGTCCCCTACCCAAGGCACCTGCACCTCCCTGAGGAGTTCCCAGCACCTACCTCCTCCTTCCAAGATGCTCAGCAACTTCTACCAGGTCTCCACTCCTGGGGGCCAAGCCAGGAATGAGCAGGTGATCACGTGGTGGAAGCAGCTGGACTGTTCTCCCTCACACCTACCTTAGCCGCTGGGGTCCACAGTCAAGGTGTGGGCAGCCTCCATGGGGCTTGGGTCCTGACATGCACAATCTGAGCTCTGTGCACTGGCAGTGGTAGAAGCAGAGGCTCCTGCGTCCTGGAGGTGGCCTCTGTGTCGGCCTTTGCTCCTGCACTCTGGATGTGGGGACAGCAGTTTTGGCACCTGCACTCTGGACACCACAATAGCTGCTCCGGTGCTCCTGCGGGGGCATTCAAGGGCAGCGGCACTGGCTCCTAAGGCGTCTCCTGCATTCACTACAGAGCGATGGTGGCAGTGTTGGCTCCCGGCGCTCTGGAAGCTGCAGCAGCATTGGCTCCTGTGCTCAGGCAACAGAGGCGACTGCGACTCCTGTGTCCTGCAGGCAGCGTCAGTGGTACGATGGCCCCCGCTCTCTGGTTGCAGTGCCGAGGCTCCCGTTTTGGACCTAGTGGCTGCAGCGACTCCTGCGCTCTGGACTCAGCAGCACAGAATTCTGCTTCCAGGAGGAGGTGACAGTGGCGGGGTTGGCTCCAGGGCTCTGGATCTGGCGGCAGTGGCTCCCGGGTGGCGCCGTGGCTCTTCCAGCATCAGCGGCTCTTCTGTCCTTTCTGGCTTCAGCTCCTCTGGTGGTGGCTCCTTGGGTCCCAGCGATGGCAGCAGCAGCAGGGACAGCTGTGGCAGCTCTTCAGATGTCCTGGAGGCAGCAAGGGTAGCTGAGTTGGCTTCCTTGCTCTGGCGGCAGCTCCTGAGCTAATGGGGGTTTTTGGAAAGGAGACACGCTATTAGTTAGGTCATGTGCTCCTCCCTCACTTTCTTTTCCCCTCAGGGGACGTGGTGGCAGAGACAGTTCATAAATTTGGACCAATGGTGTTGCTACTTTTTTCAAACGCTTATTAGCATAAATGTGAACCAACAGCGTTGAACCAAGAGGTATATATAGGCCTAGCTGCTGCGCATTGATGCAGCAGGTTCCTGTCCAGTGTTCAGGAGGAGATTTCATCTCTTGGATTCAGTGCACAGGAGCCCTGAAAAAGTGAGTTTCTGCAGTCTACTGGAACATCAGTGGGACAGAGCCTGCAGCTTACTAGGAACCCACCCACCACTACAAGCAGGAAACTACTTTCACGACAGGGACCTTTTAGTAAGGTATGTGTGCTTATTTGTATGTATCAATACAAATGAGATTAAATTTTTTATATATATAGTGTTTTATTATTCAAAACAAATGATTTTGAATCAGGGCAGCATTGTAGTTCCGTGGTAGAGAGCTTGCCTAGCACGTGTGAGGCACTGGGTTTGACTATCCACTCCACATGTAAATAAATAAAATAAAGCCCCCAAATCTTGCTAAATTCATTACAAATTCTACCTCTTTCAGAAAGTTTTCCACAAATACTAATCATTGTTGGCCTTCCAAAAGCTACAAGTTAAATGTTTAAAGATGAACATGCTTTAAGGTCTAGAGGTAAAGCTTTATGCAGGTAGGCTAGCGGACCCTCCACCTGGTTATTACAGTTATTTCAGGGAAGTAAGTAATTCTTTTTTCATGGACAGAATCATCCTAATTTGGTTAGAAATGTATATGTTCACTCCATCAATGGGCTAATTTCACAAAGTAGTAACAGTCGCAATGAGCCACATCCACCTCTGGTCACTGTGCATTTGCTTAGAACTGAAGCTGGACCCTACAGTGATGGTGTGAGCCTGAGTTGGTCAAGCAGGAGAAGCATCAGCATTGATTGAAAGCAGCTTGGCACATACTGGCCAAGTTATAGGAACTAGGAAGAGGAAATGGAAAAGTTTATGTTCTCAGATTTCAAAGATTCCTGTAAGAAAGCAATATGAAATTGCCCTTGAGAGGGTGAGGGCATGAATGGCTGATTAGTTGGAGCAATAATTGTATACCAGTTCAGTGAGAATAGAGGTAAATTTCTCCTTCACTCCATACCACCCTTTGCATTCTCCCAAGGCTGGGAGAATTTTAGAAAACAATCTTGTCATAAGCATTTTCAGAGACCTTTTGGGCAGTAGCTACAAGTTTGTTTTCTTGTTTTGGGTTTTTTTTTTTTTGTGTGTGTGTGTGATTCTGTTACCAGCCTTCATGAGCTAGTCTATCATTTTGTGTACACCCCTAATTCCACATTGCCATTCTTAATTATTTACCTTAGGCCAATTTTTATATTTGTTAATTATAGCATTGTTGAATGTTGATATATTAGAAACTAAACTGTCATAATTAGGGTGTGTGCTATTGTGCCCACCTTGTTTTTTTTTTTTTTTTCTTTTTAACTTAGAAATTTTTGTTTAAAGAAAGTTGTTTGATTTTGTATCAGTGGGATACAGCACTGATCCCATGATTCCTTCCTTCTGGGAAACTTGTAAAACATGTCCTAGGTTGCTCTTGTACTTTTCTCAGTTTGTCACAAAGCATTATCCTTTCTGGTCGGTTCTCCTGCTGTTTCTATAATTTCCATAATAGAATGTGCCAGATGTGTTGAGAATATTTTAAAGTGCAGCAGTTATTTTGAAGGGTTGAGAAGCCAATTCATATTGTTTAGTTTAAAAGAAGTCAGTAAGATGATTTGTGTAGAAAGCAAAATAATCTGCAATCTTAATGTTTATACTTGCTTTTTTGCTAAACTAAAGGTCAGTTTTGTGGTAATAGTAGAACCAATGAAGCGTGATGTAGAATTCTCATTACACTTTTCCCATTATTTTCACCTAGGAAGCCTTGGAAGACCATTCGGAAAAGATCAACCAAGAACTCGGTTCGGTTCACTTGACATTAAAGAAGTTTCATGTTCTGTGCACCTCTGCAAATCTTTGAGACTTGTAGCCCTTAAATTTGAAGACATTTTGTTTGCACAAATGTATAATTATGCACTCAGAAGAGGTGAGCTATTTTGTACTGTTTCTAAGCCTTCAAACAGTAGTTTTACAATTATGCTATTCTTACACTTCCTATTTTATATTTCAAATAGTCACATATTTCAAGATATTTTTGTTATGCTTAGGAATCTTGTGTATTTTACTATTTAAGAAGCATTATTTTTAAATAGTACATCTTCAATTTATATAAAGAATAAGGAAATGTAAACAGGGCAGGCAGCTTATTTCTCAACAAAGAGTGTTGTCCTTTTACGATGAACTTTGCACACCAATTTTATAAACTTGTTCTACATGGTACATATAACTAATTTTGTGTAAAAATGAATGCTTAACAGCTTCCATAACGATAGACTAGCACATGCTGAAGACATTTTAGCATACATTGCTTGGATTTCAGTTGTGTGGCGGTTTATAAAAAATGATGATAATACAATTCCTATTTAAAACATGTCAGAGTGAGTATCAGAATAGTAATATTGAATTATTGGAAAATTTCAAAAGCTACATAAATATTAGTCATTTTATTTCCCTAAAACCTTATTGTTTATAAGGAAATAAATAAAGAGAGGGATGCAATTCTCTAATTTTGTCTTATAGGTAGTACTTTTTAAAAGCAATTGGAGAGCTTTAGGCCTTGGCTCCCCATTCTAATGTGACTTGTGTCCCCCTGGAGAAGAAAGGGATGGGTTCAGCTCCGATGAGGCACAGTGACACACCCCAGCAATCTGTTTTGCCAGCTGCCAGGAGCCAGCACAGCCCTGGTTTCCTTACAGCACATGACTGGGGCTGCCAGTCAGGATTGTCTTCCCAGCCTTTTCACCCCTCTCCAACTCCCCCACCCCTGCAAAACACTCTAGGAGTCGTTGTTGCAAGAACCCGAGGTTTGGACCAGTGCTCTGCCTGTTAGTGGACAGGGCCTGCTGCCATTGCTTGACCTTGCTAGAGGGCTGCAACCCCCCGTCTGGGCAGTGCCTCCTGGCTCAGGAGCAGCCTGTGGGCAACAGTGCTTCTCTGGTGCAGGAGTAGCAGCAGGTTTGGCTGGCATTGCTTAACCACGTTTTGCTGGCCAGTCAAACCTAGTGCCCAGGCATTCAAGCTTGGCAGATATTGGTAAACAGACTCACCCAAACTCAGAACTAATTCTCACTGACAGTGCTCAGGGTCTAAATTATGTTTTTTTTTTTTTTTTTTAAGCTTTTCTTCCCCTTAAGTGGATCTTAAAAATATGTACTTACAATGCACCAAGTCCACTCAATTACTCCAGTAGGGCTTTACGCCTTCCTGCAGGATCACAGGTGATTGCTGGCCACCTTTCACCCACATCACCTGGCAGATCTCCAGGCCTGATCCCACAGCTCTGCTCCCTTCTCCCTGTGGAGATTCTCAGCCAGGAAGGGGGACTGTTGGAACAGCTGAACATTTGCACTTAGCTTTTGCAAGCCACTTGCAAACTTGGAGCTAATCAGAGTTACTTATCAACAGAATCAAGTGCCTTCCTTCTTCATTTTTTTTCTAGACATTTTTTCTAATCTCCTAGTTAATAGTAAAGAAGAAATTCATTTTAACAGCTTGTATGTAAACCTAGTAAAGGACTTGACTTTACTAGGAAATGTAAATAGGGCAGGCAGCTTGTTTCTAAACAAAGAGTGTTGTCCTTTTATGATGAACTTTGCACACCAACTTTTGATATTCCCTTTAATGTGTTTGTATATATAACATTCAAAATTAACTTAATCTGGGTATGGTAGTCCATGCCTGTAATCCTGGCAGCTTGGGAGGCTGAGGCAGAAGGATCATGAGCTCAAAGCCGTCCTCAGTAATTTAATGAGGGCCTAAGTAACTTAGTGAGGCTCTGTCTCAAAATAATATATGTATAAACAAAGAAAAAGGCCTGGGGATGTGGCTCAGTAGTTAAGCAGCCCTGGCTTCAATCCCTGGTATCCTCCTGTCCCCCCCACCAAAAAAAATGAACTTAAATATTGCTAGGATATTACATCATTCCCTACTTTTATTTTAAAGACTACTACATCCTTAAGAATAAGGAAGTTGTCCTTTCAGAAGAGATGGTAGTTTTATCCTGCCAAGGAGTTATCTTCTGAGTAGCCTATAATTGGCTCATTCCAAAAACAGGGATTAAGCTCCATCAAAACGTCTTCTGTGCCTCTCAGAAAGCATATGCTTTGATTTTTGAAGTGTGTAATAGATTAGAACTATCAAGTGCACTTGTTTAACAAAAATACATTTTATTCTTTTTTTTTTTTCCTTCATAGCTCTGAATAAAGGAACCAAAGAAAATTCTTGCAGCAGTCTTCCTGGGTGATGCTTCTCTTAGGGACGCTCAAGAGGAACACGGTTGGACCTATCATCACTATGACTACAGATTTCGATTATGCGTTACATACTTTTACCAGTTTCACTGTAATAGTGACCAAGAATGTGAAAACACGCTTCTCATAAAGTGCCGCTGATGTGCAGACAAAGATGAGTGCTTGACGCCGTCCAGCGGAGTCAATTTGGTGTGGGAGACAAATGAATAGCCAGGCTCTTGAATTCAGAACGGTTTATTGTAGATTCAGGAAACCGGGGAACCGGAACCTCGAACCTGGAACCCCGGCGCTCGAGGAGAGCCGGCTTGTATCCCCCCCAGGAGGTGAAGGGTAGGGCTGATGCCAATTATGCGAAGATCAGACAAGGAGCCAGCTGCCCAATCATGGCAAAGGTCAAAAACGAGCAGGCACGATGATCAGGAGCCCTCGAGAACACATGTGCATGCATTGTATGTGTGGACTTAATTGAATACGGCCAATGACAAGCTCACCTGAGTGTGCTTATGCCAATTAACCTCCTCACTGCTGATGTGACCAAAACAACTTGTGGCTGGCTGCCAGGCGCCATCTTGGCATAGTCCGCATGGCATAGTCCCCAATAAGTGCTTGTTTCAGTTGCTTTAAATCTAGTCAAATGGTGGAATAATGCTGTTGTCAAGTTCCATGAGATTAAAATCACATCTTCATTCTCACATAGGGGCATTCAATAAATATTTGTGGGTGTTACTGTCTTGTGGTATTCACGTATTTATTCATCCCCACTATCTGTGTTTTTTTTTTGTTGTTGTTGTGGGTTTTTTTGGCAGTACTTGGAATTGAACGCAGGGATTCTTTACTACAAAGCTATATCCCCAGCCCTATTTTTATATTTTGAGTGAGTCTTGCTAGGTTATCGAAGTTGACCTTGAACTTGCAATCCTCCTACTTAAGCCTCCCCAATTGCTGGGATTACAGGTGTGTGCCCCTGTGCCTGGCTGAGATATAGTTTTTAATGGTGTTTTAAAATCGCAGGCATATGCGAGTCCTTGAAGTTACCTGGTTTGTGTACAGTCATCAAAATGCTACGGTGGGGGCTAGGTGTATTTCATTTGCCTAGCATATGTAAAGCCCTAGGTTCAATCCCCAGTCCTGCAAATAAATTTTAATAAAAGTTAAAAGTGCTATAATGGGGGTTGTAGCACAGTGACGAAGTGCTTGCCTAACTTGGGCTGGGCCCTGGGTTCAGTTCCCAGTGCTGGGGAACATTTTTAAATCAAATGCTACAGCAGTGCTCCGTCCTGGAGCTCCGTTCCTACTGACTGACAGCAAAGTCTCAAAGAGCCTCACTCTGGAGATGTGTGAATGCTCCAGAAATCCTTCTTAATGTACCCTGGGGCAGACTGGTGGAGGGAAGGAGCCGAGGGGGCAGTATCTGACGGAACACCTTCAGCCACCTTGGAGGGTCATGAAGTGGTTGCCCTTCTTCCCAGAACCCCAGTGCATGAACAGCCTGCATGGTTGGCACTCCTTTGCTATTTTTGCAACACATCTTGGACCCTTTATTTTTTCATTTTTTTCGGGGTGGGGGGTGGGTTGTGGATTGAACCCAAGGACCCTTTACCCCCATTACATTTCCAGTCCTTTCTATTTATTGAGACAGGGTCTCACTAAGTTGCTTAGGGCCTCCCTTATTTGCTGAGGTGGGCCTGGAACTTGCATCTCCCTGCCTCAGCCTTCTGAGTTCCCAATCCTGGGATTACAGGCATGGGCCACTGTGGGGCCACCGTGCCCAGTTTGAACCTCTATTTTTATTTTGCACTTGTCCTTCCAGGATAGTACTCCATGTCTCTCTAGACCACATAAGGTGATACTCAGTGATGGGTCAACTAAAAGATAAGCCCTAAGTTCCGTGACTTCAGGTTTTGGCGAGCAGGTCTGTCTTTGCTCAACCTTAGTGAAAACGTCCTCTTTTCCTGTAAGTTTCACCCAAACACCCTCTTGGTCTTTTAATTGCCAGGCCCAGAGGCCTGTGGGGGGTGGAACACCAGCGGGAGCTGCCTCTGCGCCTCTGGTGACAAGGCTTCATGCATCCTCCCTGGCGATGGCTGTCCTGCACTGATGGTCAGCAAGCGCCCCGGGCCTGCTGGGTCTTCGGGGAGGACCAGGCACCCCTAGCACGCAGGTTGGGCTTCTCCCAGTCGTCTCAGTCCTGCCTCTGACTCCAAGCGCCCCTGGAGGCCTCGCTGGCTGCTCGGCGGTTTGCCACCCGACTCCTGGAGCGTCATTTTCAGAGGCAAGGGGTTCGGAGTCGCCGCTTCTGCGACCCTCCGGCGCCTCGGCGGGGCGCCCAGCCGCCGAGCCTGGCTCTTCAGGTGGCGGTGACCGGGCCCTGAGGGACGTCCGCGCGGCAGGAGGAGGCGCCCTGGCGAGTTGGGGGATGCGAGCCCAGCGGGTGCGCGGGGGCAGCGGCGGCTGAGGCGCGGCGGGGCGCCGATCTGGCCACTGGGCCCTGGAGCAGCGGCACCGGCACGCGCCCCGACGGCCGGAGCACTCCAGTCTCTCGACCGCTCTCCAGCGGCCAGCCGGCGGCAGGGGCGCACGGGACCGCGGGGCCCGCGCTCCCCGGGAGGCGGCGGGAGGCGGCGGCGGCCCAGCACGGGAGTAGCGGAGGAGCGGCGGCCGCGGGCGGGTGAGTGTCCCCGGGGTCGGTCGGGGGCGAAGGGCGGCCGGGCGGTCCGCGGGAGCCCGCAGCGCCAGGACCGAGGCCAGGCGCGGGGCGCGAAGGCGGCGGAGGGCCTGGCGAGCGGAACCCACGCCCCGGGCGCGTCGCCCAGACCTCCGGGTCGCCGCCGGGCCGCGGAGGGGCGACCCCCGCCCCTGGGCTAGTGTCGTGGCGGCCCGGGGCAGGTGCGCGGTGCAGGGCTCGGCTCCCCGAAGGTGCGAGCCGTGCTGCAGGAAGGAGGCGGCCGCAGCCGCCAAGGTCTGGTTTCTGTGGCTGGCAGAGTGGGCATGGAGGATCCCAGCGTGAGGTGTGGCCCCTATCCACCCAGAGGCTCCCTTTCCTGTCGTCTTGGGAGGTGTCTGCTCCTCTTAGGGTCAGTAGCTTCCTCTTCTACCACCCTGCCTCCTTTCTTTTATTATTATTTTTTTAAAATTTAGATTCATTGTACACGAATGGGGTACGACTTCCATTCTCTGGTTGTACACGAAGTAGAGTCACACCGTTTGTGTAATCATACTTGTACATAGGTAATGATGTCTGTCTCATTCTATCATCTTTCCTTTCCCCCTGCCCCCTCTCCGAACCTCATTTTCCTCTATGCAATCTTCCCTTCCTCCATTCTTGCCTCCCCGCAAGCCTGCATCCTTTCTTATCAATGGCGCGGGGCTGCCTGGTGGTTTGGGGAGAGGAAAACTTTAGTGTCCCCCTTCCCTAATGTGGGCTGATCTCCACCCATAACTTAAATGGACATCCCAGGTAAAAATAGTGTCTGCCACACAGATGCCATTTCAAAGCAGAGTTGTCTAGAGTTGTCCCCTTTCAAAGGACTTGCTGCTCCTGCATAGAAATCCTAGGCTCCTCCTCCCTCACCCCCTCCTTATCTCTGAAACACTGTGGCCTACCTTCCTCCTCCTAGCCTGAATCTGGATTCTTCAGGAGCATCCTTCTTTGTCCACTGCAACTCCCTCCCCTGCCCCTGGGGGTCAGCAGATTTGTTAGGGTAGCCAGGCTCCCCCAGCTCCAGACCCTGCATCTGGGGAAATGGCAGTCAATGGTCCCTTCCCTGAATCATCCCTGCCACTCAAGCCCCACTCTGCTTGCTGCTGGGAACCCCCACTGCACTTTATCTCTGTGGCTCTTATCACTGTCTGCCTTAACTTATGGTTACTTTTGTGCCTGTCTTATCTCTACCCGCTGGACTGTGAGCTCTTGGGGTGGAGCTTGATTCATCCCTGGCCCCCAACCCCAGTCAGCATCCGTGTACAGTCAAGGTGCACATGGAGCAGAAGCCCTTCTGGACTTACCTGGGGGACCCTAGCTTGCCTGCCTGACTGTTTTGGGTCAGTTCTTTCTCTCCATTAAGAGACTGTACTCTGACTGGAATAGCTGCCCGGCTCTCTCCCGCTGCAGAGAGCCACAATGAATTCGGGAGGGCTGTTGTAGGGAGTGACTTGCCAAGTGAACAGGACAGCATGTTCTCTGCTGGAAAGGTGGCCAGGTCCTGACTGTGAGTTCTTTGGGTGGTAAGTTGAATGGCTTGTCTGCTGATACTTGGGAGGCACCAGGATAGAGAATCAACTGTGGGAACGAGGAAACCTGGTTTGCATGCCTGGCCTGCCCCCTGACTTCCTGTTAACTAAGTCACTTGGTTTTTCTTGGTCTTGATTGCTCCTTACCAAATCTGGGGATGTGGCTAGTAGTAGAGCACTTGCCTAGTATGCGAGGCCCTGGTTTGGATCCCCGGAACTGCCTAAAGGAAAGAGGGAAACTAAATTTCAAAGAAAATTCATCTGCACATACAAGGCCCCTTGGGATCTGGACCCCATTCACTGTATATATACCTGTGCCCCAGGCCATGTCATCCTTCGTACTCCATGCCCTAGCCCTCCCAGGCTACCTTGAGGTTTGCCAAGGCATGGTGCTCCTGGGCCCTTCTGCATGTGCCTGGCCTCTTCAGCAATGGGGACCCAGTTTGCCTTCCCTGGCCTTCCCAGGTGGAGTTGACCTCCTCCACCTTGGTGCCTCCCCAGTCCCTCATGCCACATGGGCTGGCAGTTCCATTTCCACATGCCTCCCCAACAGACTGTGAGCTTCCAGGCAGTCTTGCTAAGTTCTGTTTCTCTGTCCCCAGTGCTTGGCATGCAGTAGGTAACTGTAGAATAGGTGGTGAGAATTGGCCTGGGCAGCCCCTGAGAGCCCTTCTCAGCCGCAGCCTGCAGCTTCCCTTCTCCGTCAGGTGGACTTCCTCCCTGTCCTGAGCATGTTTTAACACCAGACAGTGCTCTCCTAGCCAGCCGTCCAGTTCAGGCCAAGCAGCTTGGTCTTTGAGAAGAACCAGTCATGGAGGATCTGCAGTCATTTGTAGAGATTTGTAAAAAGGAAGCAGTTGCTGCCTCTCTGTTTTTGGCAAAGATGCTGGGAGCTGTGTGCCCTGTGTACACTGGAGGACAGTGATAACACTCTGGTATCTGTCTCCATAGGCAGAGGCTGCTGTTTATGACCATGTGGTCAATCCAGAGTGAGCCCTGGATCCATGCACTGGTTCTTACCTTTGCTTAGAGGAGATCAAAGCCTTTGCAGATGGTCACCCCAGAACCTGCTTAACCCCCTGCCTCCTGATGCCTCTAGAGCTAAGGGATCTTTGTGGAGCTTCTCTGTAGGTCATTTGGTCAGCGTTTACCTTACTGAAAACCCTGGGATGTTATCAAAACAAATCCTTGTCTGCTCTGTTATAAAACCATAATCTGAGGCACTGCCGCCTCCGCTAATGGTTTCTAACAGTGTTATGAATGAAAATTCTGTTTTAGAATTTAGGTCCAGGCAAACTTTGCCTTCCCTGGGGAACTAGGCTGCTTTCTTCTTGATAATGAAAAGAAGTGGGAAAGGAAAGTGTGAACTATTGGCATGCCCTGTCCTGCACCATGGTGCCCATGAGTCAAGCACCCTGCAGGTAGATGGTTCCTGCAGAGAAATAAGTTAGGACATGGGGACATCAACTGTTCTGACCAGAGTCTGGATTTGTATCCATTTCTGTCCAACTTTTCATACATAATGTCTCCCTCCCTCCCTCCCTCCCGTCCTTCCTCCCTCCCTTCCTCCCTTCCTCCCTCCCTCCCTTCCTTCCTTCATTCCTTCCTCCCTTCCTCCCTTCCTCCCTACCTTCCTACCTTCCTTCCTTCCTTCCTCCCTCCCTCCCTTCCTTCCTCCCTACCTTCCTTCCTTCCTTCCTCCTCCCTCCCTCCCTCCCTCCCTCCCTCCCTTCCTCCCTACCTTCCTTCCTTCCTTCCTTCCTTCCTTCCCCCCTGCCCTGTCTTTCTTTTGCCACATCCCCAATCCTTTTTAATTTTATTTTGAGATAGGTCCTCCCTTAGTTGCTGAGGCTGATTCTCAAGCTTGTGGTCCTCCTGCCTCAGTCTCCTGAATGACTGGGATTACAGGTGTGTGCTGCTTCAGCTGGCTCTATGTTCTTTACAAGTCATCACACAAGGTTTCTGGAAAGCAGTGGAAAGATAGTGAATTGATACAGGAAGTCACATTTCACCTAATGCTCTGTCACAGCAGCGTGGCTGGGGAGATGCATCCTCAGCACCTGAGGCTGTGTATGGAAATTGCTGCTTGAAGGCCGGGTTCATCAGGTAACTGCCTTTCTGGTTGAGGAGGTCGGGGTTGGCTTCCTGGGAGAGGGGAATTTGTCCAGCAGCCTCATGGAGTCTAAAATGTGGATCTCCAGGGGCAGAGCTGATGACCACTCTCATGTTTTCCTGTGTGGTTCTGTTCTGTCATCTGTGATGATTTGCAAACATGTCTTTACTTAACACCATGACAACTGGCCAGTCACTGGATTCCCTGTTGTCTTGTCATGCTGCTTTCTGCTCACCCACCTCTTGAATCTTTGGAAACTTTTTGGGACTTGATTCTTTGACCCCGATAATTCCAGCATCCAGATAAGTCAGCTTTGCCAGGTACTTCTGAACAATTCCCAGAGGTTACTTTCTCCGGGATGGTTTGTAAGAAGTCATCGACTATAAGCAAGCCTTGTGTTTCTTGGGTATGGCTTCTACACCCAGATGTGGCATTGGTTCTGGTAGAATTCAGGGATGCAGTGTGGATGCCCCCATACAGGCTCCATCCCCCTAGTGAGACACAGCTCAAACCATAAACTCCAGGATCTCAATTCCCAAATAAGCCTCTGTGAATATTCTATAAGAAGCCAAAAAGTATTATAAAAGTAAAAAGTTTGTTGGTAAAATAAATTTGGAAAAAACTATTTAATACACCCTCCTGGTGAAGATTCATGACATAAAGTACAACGCTAAAGGCTCTGTGAAGGCCTGCAAATAAACAAAACAAGCAAATACATTTCATTGTGTTCAGTCTGGTTTGTCCCACATTTATTCAACCATGAATCCCCTTTTCATACAATAAGTGTTAACATCTTATGGATTTAGAATCTTTCCACGCATCATTTTGGAAGTGGTTTCTTTACCTCTAGGATAGGAGTTCCAATTCTAACATCCGTCCTGCAAACTTTTCTTTATGTCAGCATTAAGACTCAGAGAAGCAAAGTAGCTTATGGACAGTAACTTAAGCTCATGAGTTGTGTGGCTGGAATTCAAGCCCATGCCTGGGTGGATTGAAAACTCATATTTGCCACCACATGATTCTCAGGGTAGGATGAATTACCTGGGATTCATTTTATTTACTTCCTTTTACCAAATGCCGTAATGCCATGCTTCTTTATGGCCGAGTAAAATTCCACTGTGTACATGAACCACGTTTTTCTTCATCCATTCATCTGTTGACTGTCACCTGGGCTGGTTCCCTAACTTAGCTATTGGGAATTGCATGGCTGTGAACATAGGAAGTCATGTATCACTGCAGCCTGCTGAATTTAGTGTTTCTGGATAAACACCAAAGAGTGGAATAGTTGGATCACATGGTGACTCCATTCCTAGTCCTTTGAGGAATCTCCATGCTGATTTTCACAGTTGTTCTAATTTGCAATGGCACCTATAATGAGTGTTTCTTTCTCACATTCTGGCCAACATGTATTATTTATGTTCTTGATGCTTGCCATTTTTATTGAGTTGAGATGAAATCTTAATGTAATTTTGATTTGCATTTCCCCAGTTGCCAGAGATGGTGGCCATTTTTCATATATTGTTGGCCATTAGAATTTCTTCCTTTGGGAAATGTCTGTTCAGTTCATTGGTTGGGTTATTTTTTTCTTAGTTTTAATTTTCTTAATTCTTTATATATTCTGGATATGAATTTTCTGCTAGAAGAGTAGCTGGCAAAGATTTTCTCCCCATCTGTAGGTTGTCTCTTCACACTCTCAGTCATTTCCTTTGTGTGGCATAAGCTTTTTCATTTGATGCTAAACCCCTTGATTTCTTGGTTTTATTTCTTGAGATTTAGGGCTCTTATTGAGGAGGTTACTACCTGTGCTAATATATTGGAGTGTTGACCCCATGCTTTCCTCTTGTAGTTTCAGTGTTTCTGGAACAGTCCTAGGAATTACACCCCCTTTGGGTTGATTTTTGTGAAAGGTGAGAGGTACTAGTTTCATTCTACCTATGGATTTCCAGTTTTCCCAGCACTGCTTGTTGAAAAGGCTGTCTTTGCTCCACATTGTGTTTTTGACACCTTTGTCAAAGATGAGATGACTGTAAGAGTGTGGGTTTGTCTCTGTCTTCTGTTCCTTTCCACTGGTCCTCCTGGTTGCTTGTTCTTTGTACCAGTACCATGCTGTTTTTGTTACTGTAGCTTTGTAGAGATTTAAGGTTAGGTATTGTGATACTTCCAGCCTTGTTTTTTTTATTATTTTTTTATTTTTACAGACTGCATTTTGATTCATTGTACACAAATGGGGTACATCTTTTTATTTCTATGATTGTGTACACTGTAGATTCATACCATTTGTATAATCATATATGTACATAGGGTAATGATGTCTGTCTCATTCCACAATTTTTCATACCCTCTTCATTTCTCTCTATGTAATCTAAATTTCCTCTATTCTTCTTTCACCCCCTACTTCTCCACCCCCATTATATATCATCATCCCCTTATCAGGGAAAACATTCAGCCTTTGGTTTTTGGGATTGGCTTATTTCACTTAGCATGATATTCTCCAGTTCCATCCATTTATCTGCAAATGCCATAATATTATTCTTTTTATGGCTGAATAATATTCCATGGTGTATATATACCACAGTTTCTTTATCCATTCATCTGTGAAGGGCATCTAGGTTGGTTCCAAAATCTATCTATTGTGAATTGAGTTGCTGTAAACATGGATGTGGCTGCATTACTATAGTAGCTAATTTTAAGTCCATTGGGTATAACCAAGCAGTGGGATAACTGGGTCAAATGTGGTTCCATTCGAAGTTTTCTGAGGAACCTCCATACTGCTTTCCAGAGTGGCTGCACCAATTTGCAACTCTACCAGCAATTAAAATCTTGCCATTTTCCCCACATCGATGCCAACATCTATTATTGTTTGTTTTCTTGATAATAGCCATTCTAACTGGAGGAAGATGAAATCTTAAAGTTGTTTTAATTTGAATTTCCTTAATTACTAGAGATGTTGAACACTTTTTCATATATTTATTAATAGCCTGTATGTTTTCTTCTATAAAATGTCTGTCCAGTTCCTTGACCCATTTATTGACTGGGTTCTTTGTATTTCTGGTGTATAGTTTTGTAAGTTCTTTATAAATTTTGGAGTTTAGTGCTTTTATCTGAAGTGCATATGTGTAGAAAAGATTTTCTCCCACTCTGTAGGTTCTCTTTTCACATTATTGATTTACTGGAAATCCATATGCAGTAAAATGAAATTAAAACTTTATCTCTCACCCTGCACAAAACTGAACTCACAATGGATCAAAGCCTTAGGAATTAGACCAGAGACCCTGAACCAAACAGAAGACAAAGCAGGCCCAAATCTTCCTCATGTTGTCTTAGGATCAGACTTCCTTAACAAGATTCCCAAAGCACAAGAAATCAAAGCAAGAATCAATAAATGGGATGGATTCAAACTAAAAAGCTTTTTCTCAACAAAGGATACAATCAATAATGTTCTTTTTTATTTGTTCTAGTTACACATGACAGTAGAATGTACTTTGATACATCATATATAAATGGAGTATAATATCTCATTCCTCTGGTTGTGCATGATGTAGAATCTCAGTAGGCATGTTGTCATACATGTACACAGGATGATAATGTTCATATTGCTCAGAATTTCTTTGGCTGTTCTGGATCTTTTATTCTTTCTTAAAGATTTCAGGACTGTCTTTTTATTCCCTAGTTCTGTACCACAATAAAACTTAAACAAATTTTTAAAAGAAATGTAGTATCCTTCAATCCTAATAGCTGAAGTAGTGTTATGATTTCAGTGATAAGTACAATTCAGCTGAGTTACAGGCTCTTCCCTCAGTCCTGTGAACAATATGGCTTTCCAAAACATCTACCATTATGTAGGGAATATTGTGAGAAAATGTATTTTTGAGATGCTGTATTTGGGACATGTCTGATGTAGTTATTTCAGTGACCCTTTTGAAAAGCATATAAGGAACTAATCAAATTCCACATTTCAAGGGGGGAACAGAACTGAGAGAGTCAGTGTGCTGGTGTGGGTGATAAGAGCAGGGTTGTCTTGGCTGCAGGCGATACCCACTCCTCGGGGGGATGCACATTCTACCCTGGACTGGAGCTGACATGGTGAATAAGTCTCACCCCATCTCCCCACATGCACATGAACTCTCAGTCTCTGACATGGTGGAGCTTCATCTTCATCCATTTTCACTTGTTTATGTGTCTCAGATTCAGCCTTCCAAGTCTCCTTCCTCTGGGCAACCATGTCCTTCAGAGAACTTGACCAGTTATTCCGATTTCACTGGAATTGAGGCATTCAGAAGTCCATGAGGTCTTTACATTACCAGGACGGGCAGTTCTGGACATCACATCCTGAAGCCCCTGTGCACAATTGGCTCCCTGGGTGCAAGGCAGCTCAGTGAGCTTTGCAGACTTGCTCCCACTGCTGGTGGTGGCTACGGGACAACCTCTGTAGAAATGATCAAATTAAGGAACACCGTGTTTGCTCCTAGAGACAGATCCAAATGGATCTTTCAAGAGTGTGACAGCCTATAATGGGAAGGGAAGCAGGTTAAAATCTAAATATCACATTTCTTTGGCTTCTAATTGCCATTGTTTCTAATGCTTGAAGTAGGAAAAAAAATGACATTGATCGTTCAAAAACTGAAGGATAGGAACACGTGCCAGCAGTTGGTGCTTTGAAATAAAGACTGTTGGCAAGTATTTACCTTCTTTCTTCACTAATAAGAGCTGTGGAAATGAGTGTGAGACTAGTCTTCTGAAGAGTTAGATGTATTTTTATCTTTTTTTTTTCTTTTTATTTTAAGAAACCAAAGTATAGGATATTCCCGTAGCAACATGTAGACAGAAACTTGATAATTAACCTTGGGTAGAATGTGTGGGTTAATCATAAACATAGATTCTTAGATTTCAAGTAAAGGAAATGGTGAGCCATCTCCTAAAGAGCAAAGCATGAACTAGTCTATTAGCTGATGTCTACTAAGGGCTGCACAACGCAGATATCTTTCAGTTAAACATTTATTTCCAGTGAAAGCAATACTTAATAAAAGATGCACTGAGGCCAAAAGATGGTGGAGTACTGCTAGGCAGCAACCATAGACCCCTCCACACCCAGAAAGGGAGTCGGAAAAGAACAGGGAGGGTATAACAGAGTGAAGCCTCTAAACTCAATAGGAGATGACTTGGGACTTGGAGGGACCTGGAGTGTGCATCCCAGAGTAGAAAATAAGGACCAAATTTCTTGAACAAACCCTGGCCAGGATGGAGTCAGAGGGAGGGTAGCAGGGAGAGAAAGAAGGAGAAGAGAAGCCCATAAGCTCACTTCCTCAGAACAGCTGGAAAGAGAAGCAGAGCAAGTTAAAACAGGACAGGAGCAGCAAAGACAGTGAAGGAGATCGAGCAGCTTAACCCACATTGTGGGCAGAAAGCTGTGCTGGGCAGGGCAGGCATTTTTTAGTACACACAGTCCCTAGAAGACATTGAATCAACACAGCTTCTCCCCATCATCAGAGAACAAGGAATAGAACCGGAGGTAATGGGCTCTGAAATGGGCTGTCTCAGTAACCCAGCCAGAAGGAACTTATAGAGGGAGCAATGCTAGTAGTTGAAAGAGTAGCAAATAGCCAGACTACAATGCCTGTACCTTAGACTGCCACAACACACACTCTGAAATATGCACAGGAGAGCCTATACTGGATCTGACAGTATACATGAATGCATGAAATTTTTATTCAGGAGGTAGAAGACTGCATCCCTAGCAGGAGTAACCTGGCTGCTAAGGCACAGACAACTAGAGACCATCTCCTTTGACCTAGCAGAAAGCTGGTAGGCACCTTCACATACCAAAGAGCAGTTGGGGCTTCCTAGGACTGTATTAGAGTGAACTGGGATGAGCACTACCTAAATCCAGGGAAACTTGGAGGTAAAGTCAGGGGGTGGTGGGCAGCTTTTAAAGGTCCCAAATCCTGATGAAATCCAAATCAGGAAAACTCAATAATAAATCTCCTCACTGTAGATGTTCTCAGATGGGTTTGCTGAGGGTGAGGGCGACAATGCCTATCCTTACTCAGCGTACTTACCCAGGCATGGGAGATCGAGCTCTGAAGGCACGGATCTAATTTTATTTAGGGTTGCACAGGACATATATAGACAAATTATGCAATCGGGTTAACATGCTTGTTAAAGTATAACAGAGTCAGCCTATAGGTGAACTATATGTCGAGGGTCCAGGTAGTGTAAACAAACCAAGCGTGCCTAAGCAATTCTGCCCAGCAACAGGTCTGAGACAAAGGACTGGGGGAATGGCAAGCTCCTGCACACAGCATGAGGCAAGGCAGCTCGGGCGAGCTCACATCACAGCTTTCTGTGATGCATGTCAGAACGAGGCCTCCCCTCAGCTCAAACTCAGGCGCAGCAACTGCAAAGACCTTCATTCCATGGCGAGTCTTTACCATGACCTCAGTTTCTCTGTTCAGACTGTTTGGCTTACTTAGACCGTGGTGTCAGTGACTGCTGTCAGATAAGCCTGAGGGATGCTCCCTATACCTCACCTTAGAATGGAATAGTGTAAGTACCTCTACAGATATTACTTTTCACATTGACTCAGTAGATACCAGTTCATATTCAATATTGCAGCCCTTAACTCATTGGAATCTACTTCTTCTACTGTTTTAAAGCATTAACTTGAATCACTTTTTCTATGTGTTTTTTTCTAGCTCAGGTTTATACTTGCTCCTTAGCCTTTTTCTTCTTTTTCTTCTTTTGCTTAGTGTTGTTTTTAATCAAATACTCTACATTATTTATCAGATCCTTGGGGGGGGAATACAGTTTTTATTAAGTGAGTGCTATTCGAGGTACTGCTCAGAGTCAGATTTTAGATTTAAAACACATAAATGTCAATAAGGGATGACCTAGGTAAAGACCCATGAAAAGAAACTAATAACTATAATACAGGGCAGGGACTTGTTCTTAAGTAGCTGACTCTGAGACCGTGTTATGGGGCACTGCCAATCCTGGAGAGATGGTCTGAAGATGTTCAAACCTTCTGTTCCAAGGAAGGAGGTTTTCAGTACATTTCAACCCTTGCCAGGTGAAAGTACTTGGCTTTCAGAAAAAGTGCAATGTACAACATTTCCTGTGTGCACAGTCACCTCCAGGTGTCACAGGGTGGTCAGACAAGGATGGGACTTCCAGAACCCTCATTTGCAGTTGTGAACACATAACACACCAGGGACCGTGGTAGGAATGCTTCTGTCCATTAGCAGTGAGGCATCTCACACCTGGGGTCTTCCTCCCTGGGGTCAGTCCTGGCTCTGATATCTGTGTGACATTTTTTTTAAGGCCCTTTACCTCTCTGAGTTCCTTGTACACACTTGTAGAATGGGAACACAGTTCTACTCACCTCGAGGGACCTTGTGAGGACAAGGCCATTGCCACCAACCCCACTCCCCACCCCATGTCCTGCAATTCCCGCTCATCCATGTCCTGCAAGGCACTTGCTGTAAGAGCTCCAGTGGTTTCAGTTTATGGAGGTTCTGCTGTGCTGGCTGGGAATGCTGCTTGGCTCAGAACTGATTCCTGATGCATTTATCTGTCAGATTCATGAATTCTAGAATCCAGACACCACCTGACAGAGGACACTCCTGTTTGCACTTTGCAGTTTTTCTCAGGAAGACAATATGATACATGTGAAAGACACCCCAGCTGGGAGTCGGCCCATGTCCAGGTGATCCTGGTCATGTCCCTTCCCTGTCAGGGAGGATGGCACTGGGGCATCATGAAGGATCTTCCAGGTGAATGAGTAGAAGGGGAGTCTATGCTGAGGGACATAGACCCAGAGACCTTCTAAACATGCTGACTCCAGCTACTTCAGCCCACCCTACAGTTCTAACTAGGCTTATCTACAAAAGGCAAAGCTGCCAGGTCAGTAAGAGATCAGCAGTTGCCAGGAACTGGAAGAGAGGACCTACCAGTAGAGCACAAGAAGCTCAGGGCAGCGACATTATTCTGTTGGACAGTCTGGTGGATAAGGAGCATCATGTATTTTTTTCAAAATCCATGGACCTTCACAACACAGAGTGAGTCCTAGTGAAAAGTATGGACATTAGTTCATGAGGGGTCAATACTGATATTGGCTCCAGCTGTAACTGTTAGTTAGATGTAGGGGGCAGTTTTGGTTTGTCGATAACTCCCAGAAAAAACGCTCCGCAGATACAGGTCCCACATGAGGAACTTTATTTTATGCGGACAAAATGTGTCCGCTCAGGGGAAAGGGGAAAGGGCAAGAAGAAAATGGCGCAGGGTTCCTTGTCAGATATTGGAATTTCGCGGGCTGGGAGGAACCAATCGCAGAGGAGAATTGTTACAGACTGACTGATGGACCAATGACATATTGGAACATAATGTGGGAGGCAGGAAGGTTACGGCAACGTAAGCCGGAAATTCCTGTAACGGGAGAGGCGGGCTTAACGGCAGATTGACAGGTGGGTTGGGAGGCTGGGTTCCTATAACGGGAGAGAAAGGTTGCTTTATACCTAACATTAACCAAGAGCTGGAGTAACCCAAGACGTGGGTAGGGGAACACCGAGTGGAGAGAGGGAGTTCATGGGAACTCTATACATTTGCACAATCCTTTCACAAATCTAAAACTGCTCCAAGGTTAAATTTATCAATTTCAAAGTTATTGACGCCCTCTTCCTACCTGCAGGGATCCTAATTTAATTGCTCTGAAGTAGAGTCTGGGCGTTCAGACTGTTCGGTCCCCCACAATCCAATGGCAGCTGGGTTGAGCAGAACCTGTAGAAGGAAGTGTCTGCAGAGGCTGGAGAAGGTGGGGCTGGAGGGAAACTCATTGTGAGGGAACAAGACCTTCACACCATGTGAGGAAGAGAAAGAACTGGACCCCAGGCATTGCTCATAACAGTACCTACCTCATGTTCTTCAAAGGCCTGCCCTGGTGATTGGCTCCCCATTGCTGAAGCAGCCCATCCGCACCATGTCCCTTCCCCAAGGCAGGATGCTCATGGCGGCCACCTCCCAGTAGGCAGAATTCTGGGTCTGCCATGGTCAGTGTGTGCTGATGATGCTGAGACCCAGGATGAGCTGTGGCTCCAGCTGACCTGAGAATTCCCCTGGCCCTATTCCCCGAGTCCCAGCAAGCCCCACCCACTTCCTGCCCTCCACCACCAGTGACCTTTCCATATTTTTTCATACTCATGACCAAAACCTTGGGTGTGCCTGTATTTATTTCCTCTTTCCTTCTTAGTAAATTGGATTTTCTTTGCACATTGAAGAAAAGTTCTGTTTCCCAGCAGGCCCCTTGCAGCTAAGAAAGTCTCTGCATTGAGTTGCAACCCTAGAGATGTAACCAGAAGTTGCTGGGAGGAGCTCCCAGGAAGCCTTGTGATGATGAGTGTCTCCATGTTGTCCACTTTTCCTTAGTCCTCCCCCTGCATGGTTTTGGCATGTGTCTGTGATCCTGGAGATGAGGCTACCAGAAGGAACGTGAGTCCCGAGAACCTTGTTACCATGCTATTCCCATGGGGGCTGCATCCCAGGTCTGTGATGTGCTCTCTTCCAGGTTGCATGTCACTCACAGGGAGATGCACCCACCTTTCCATAATTAGACTGTGAATTCTCACAAGGCAGTTTTGTACCTTGTTTCTTTCTCTGCAGTGCCGAGCACTAGCCAGCTGGTAGCAGGTGAGCAGTGCTGCTGTGTTGACTGATCTGGGGGAGAGAGAGTGAGGGGGGGAGATACAAATTTCTGTGCCAGCAAGTCAGCAAATGGAGTTTGCTTGGCCACAACCGCCTCAGGGCTGTCGTCTTGCTGTCTTTCCCCTCCCATCCTGGGAGGCTCAGAGATGTGGCTTTCATTCTTTCTTAAGATCAACTGAAACACAAGCAACAATAGGTGTTGGCGAGGATGTGGGGAGAAAGGTACACTCATACTTTGCTGGTGGGGTTGCAAATTAGTGCAGCCACTCTGGAAAGCAGTATGGAGATTCCTCAGAAAGCTTGGAATGGAACCACCATTTGACCCAGCTATCCCACTCCTTGGCCTATACCCAAAGGACTTAAAATCAGCATATTACAGAGATACAGCCACATCAATGTTCATAGCTGCTCAATTCACCATAGCCAGATTGTGGAACCAACCTAGATGTCCTTCAGTTGACAATGGATAAAGAAACTGTGGTGTATATATATATATACAATGGAATATTACTCTGCCATAAAGAATGATAAAATTATGGCATTTACAGGCAAATGGATGAAATTGGAGAATATCATGCTAAGTGAGATAAGCCAATCTCAAAAAGCCAAAGGACGAATGATCTCGCTGATAAGCGGATGAGGACATATAATGGGGGGTGGGAGGGGTTAGCATTAGGGTTAGGGTTAGGTTTGGGGTTGGGGTTAGGGGGGGGGGCAAGAATGGAGGAAGGAAGGACTGTATAGAGGGAAAAGGGGGGGGGGGGGGGTGGGGGGGAAGGAAAAAAAATAACAGAATGAATCAAACAACATTACCCTATGTAAATTTATGATTACACAAATGGTATGCCTTGACTCCATGTACAGAGAAACAACATGTATCCCATTTGTTTACAATAAAAAAAAGGTCAAAAAAATTGTTCATCAAATTTTTAAAAAGTGTTTGTGTATAGAAATAAGGCTGGAAGATTAGACTATTAAAAAAAAAAACGATCAACTGAACTTCCATCATTCGATCACTACTCCCTTCATATTTCTAGGGTAGAAAAGGAAACAAATAGCACCAGAGATTTTACTTCCTTCTCTATGTGGTATCTATAAATAGTATGTCCCAGTCCAATTTGCAGGAGGAAAGTGAAAATTCATCTCCCTGATCTTCATGGAGGTTTGTTCAGGAGGTCCAGAGAATCTTCAGCTCATGGCAGAAGCATGAGCAGATTAATGCGTCCAGAGACAAAATGTCTATCCCAGCTCAGATGGGGTCTCACAGAGCATGGAAATTGGTGGTTGCTGTGTCCATCTGCAGAAGAAGTACCCTGCAATCTTGACTGCTCTGTAACTGAACAGGGTGAGAGGGGGGTACTATCTCAGTGGATCAGCATGTTTTCTTGCTGACTGAGAGAATTTACTGTCTCTCCTGGCAACTGCAGGGGTAGATATAAATTGGCCATTTTATATAGGAAGTAAAATGACCTGACCATTCAGAGACTCACTTGTGATCCCAGAAGAGGAAGAATCCTCATGCTGGAAGGGCAAGCCTATTTGTAATTGGACCCAGAGAAATAAATGGGGCCCATACAGCAGCCCTAGAAACCAGACCTAGTGTGCTCTTCAAGAATCAGAAGAACAAAGGAACAGGGTGTAATGGAGAGGCCTTCATGTACTGGGAAACAGGATCTGAAGTAGGGTACCTGAGAATTGGGAGCTCAGTTGCCCATACCTTTGGGAAAGAAGCCACCAAACCCTGCTGTGCTCTCCGAATTTCTCTGGCACAGCATGCGGATGGAGAAAGGGATTGCATAAGCGAATAAAGCAAAGCATGTGTTCTGATTGTGTCACGGTGCAAGTGTTTATCTGTTTTAGGACAGTCACAGTGTTTAACTGCAGACACAAGAGCAAGGAAGACTCCTTTTAGATTTATACATGCATCTATTAATAAATGATATCTCTGCATTATCCACCCTTTCAATCCACACACTCCAGAGAGGCAAGCCACCTGTGGCTCAGGTCATTGGTGTATGTCACTCAATCTCAGGATGGTAGGAGGCACAAGGAGCAGAAAGAAGCCTCAGAATGATAGAGGCCTGCTGCAAAGGCAGAGGAGGGAGGCCCATGACACTCTCTTTTCTGTCTCCCGAATTCACCCTCAGGTGGCAAGGTTGACGCAGACGTTCCTGTGCACGCAAGTACACCCCTTTACATGTGTGTGTTTGTGCACATGCATTGTGAGACATGAGCCAAGGACGACTTGTGCTTCACCGAGTGTGTTTACTTTCCATGACTAGGTTTTAATCAAATGTCATTTGCTTATTGTGAGGACAGACTTAGGATTCTGACCCTCTGGGTTTCTGATCTTTATGAGAAAAATGTAATAACAGCTGAAGAAGGAACATGGAGGTGTATCGCAGGGCAAAGCAAAGGATCTGTGGGTGCAGAGACGTGGATGAAAGAGAAGCCTGCTAGCTTTTGTTTTATTTGCTTGCTTGCTTGCTTGCTTTATTATTGCATGAAATTGGACTTATGTCTTAAAATTATGAGAATCATATCAATTAACATATCAGAAACTTAATGGAGTATCTGATACAGTCAGTAAATGCCCAATAGAAGGGAATCATAGAAACTTGTTTGCTTTTAAATGATGAGGATAAAGCTGTCTGCCGTTCCGGGTGAGCACTTGCTATTCTTTAAAAAATGTCAGGAAAAGTCATACAAAGATGATTTGTACTGACATTTAAACTGGCCTACAAATGACACTTTGGAGCTTTGTAACCAATCCCAAAATAAGAACGTTGATTGTCATAGCTCCAGGACTACCAGGGACTTTGAGTGTGGTGTCCCCTTACTAAAATGACTTTATTCATATTGGTTTCTGGTTAGTTTTAATCCAACCATGTTACAAATGCTAGATGGAACATTTCCTCTTGTTTTTTGAAAACCCAAAAGAAATTGCTAGAAAATTAGCAGTGTAGACATTTCTCACCGTCAGAAGAGTGAATCACATGTCCGTAGTAGTGGCTCCTTAGACATGGCAAATTCTCAGACAACTGTAATTGATGGGCTTCTTCCACTTAAGGAGACATTCTGAATGATTTAATTGGAGGTCAGTGGTGCTCAATAGGGGCCCCTTGTTCCTAGGGGAGTTTTGGGCCATGTCTCCCGTGCCTGGAGGTCGTTTGTTCAGCTGGCCTGTGTGTTCATGCCATGGACATCATGTGGCGGAGGCCAGGTGGTCTGCTACTATCTGGACAACCCCAAATACAGAACTGTCTGGCCCAGCATATCAAGAGAGCCTGCAGAGAAACCCTGTCATAGGGATAAGCTCTTCTGCTTAAACCAGAGTTAAACAGTCCCACCCGTCAGTATGATGCAGATCAGGACAGAGTCCATGAATTCTGGTGCCTGAGGGTCTGGCTCCACGGCCGGCCTTCCTCCGGGCACCCCCACTAATCCCGGCTTCTCATCAGCCCCCACCTGCAGGGCGCAGACTCTTCCCCGTGTTGAGAAGCAGGAGGAAGTTAGTCCCTGCCACCGAACTTGGCCAGGGCTGCTACATTCACTCTGCACACCGGACTTCAGAGAAAATCTGTTGGGATTGAGGCCAAAGAAAAGTCTTAAGAAATGTCCATTGCATGCAAAATCACAAGCACAGGACTCACTCACCAAGCTGACCTTGAAAGTTCTGCCCTCCACTTCCTGGCTGTGGTATCAGGGACAGGCAAAGTTAGGACAGGAGACTCAAGAATCCTGCTGGCCTCAGCAAGGCCCCTGGGTCGCTCAGGACCAGGCGCGGGAAATGCCGGCTTCCACTAGGGGGCAGTAACTGGTCGCCACCCAAAACCTTCCCATGCGGCCCTGATGGGCCCCTCCAGGGCCATGAGGTTTATCACACGGAATCTGCGTCTTTTAGATTTTGGCAACAAGCCCAAACTATTTCTTAAATCACTGCTAAGAATCAAGGAAACAAAGCCAAATGAAAATGAAAATAAATAAATAAGAAAACGAACAAAACTTCTACCGGGATCTGGGGCAGATCTGGCTCTCAGAGGACCAGCTTGCTAAAGTGGACTTACTCTGTACCTCAACCCTATCTGCAAGAAGGGAGGAACAGTACCTGGTGTGCAGGGTAGTGAGGAGGACTAAGCACCCTTAGAGCAGTGTAGGTGTTCAGTGACTGTCCCTGCCCTGCACCAGTGAGCAACGATCTTTCCGTCCTCTCCTCGTCCCTGTCTCAGGGTCTGTGTATACAAGACAAAACTCGGAGGTCTTTCCACTTTGGTCAGTGATCCAAAGTCAGACCGCAGACCTCTCCTCACCATCCCTTTTAAAGCAGCATTCTAGAAAGCTGCTAAGTGAAAATCCACCAAAGATGTGAGGAAACACAGCTGCCAGTGACAAATCTTATTATGTAAGCCATCAATCCCCCGACCAGGCCAACGGTGGGTATCTGAGTCCCACTCCCTCCCACCATGTTCTAGCTGAACAACACATATGAATATATTAGAGGTTAACCAAAGGGGTACCAGCACTTACATACCCTGGCTGGACATAGGGTGCTCATGGTGCAGTGCACAGCACCTCACCCCAGGAGACCCAAAGCTACAGCACATTCTTCTACACATCCTGTCTCAGGGGCCAGCCTAGTAGGTAAGAAACAAGGTGAGCTTAGATTTTCTTTGAATTCCATGTATCTTTGAACTCAAAAAATTAAATAAAAATATCAGAGTTGCAGAAACAGACTTTACCTCTCCTCTTCTTCTCCAAGACCACCCACCCATCATGGAACGAGAGTATCCAAAAGCAAGAATCCATACTGTTCATTACTGAGCCAGAACCACAGCTGAGCAGGATGTAGAGAGTGTCTGACCAGCCCAAGAATCCAGGAGTAAGCCACGCTAGCCCAAGTCAACCTGAAGGACCTCGGAGTCGGCCACAAGTGCCAGGAGAGCCAAGAACCACAGCCAGCCTGGATGCCCCAGGTTCTTCATTTCTAAATCCCAAGCCCAGGCTGGAGCAGCCACCAGGCCCTCCGCACAGAAAAGGAACTGGGATTCCAAGCGTGATGTGGTCTCATTAACAGCCCAGAGGAGCCGGCTCATGGCTGTACGGGTGGGATCGTCACTCTTCACAGCACCCCTGCCTTTAGAAAGGTCCAGATTCTCCACCTCAGGAAAAAGAAGGAGAGAAGAAAGAAAGGAGAAGAGGAGAGAGAGAAAAGAAGGAAGGAAAGATGGAAAGGAGAAAGGGAGGGAGGGAGGCAAGAAAATGAAGTCCATTTTAGAAGACAACAATTAAGAAGATGTTTCTTAAGAAACTGAAAATCAGTTTTTCTTTGAAATTTCCTCGAAAATCTATAATTAAACGGTAGGGGAGGCCACAGTCCAGGAATTGTGCACATGCATGTGTGAACGTTGGGGTAAGGAGATTATTACCATCTAGGGGTGGTGGGGTCATTGTCTCCATTCATCAAATAATCGAAGAGACAGCAAGCCAGCTGCAGGCTCATGGCAAAAGCAGCCGAGATACAGAGGAGGGGCCCCAGAGCAGGAGTCCAGTGGGGGAGTCTGGCCTGTTCTTTTTATGGTCTCTGGAATTTCCTCCTTTCCTCTTCTCCTCCCCAGATCACGCACTCCTCACTATGACTGATTGGCGACCCCTCTGTCCACATGTCTGTTTTAGTTTTTTCTGTGCTTAAGGCGTGCAAGTTCAGAAGCGTCTGTCTGATCGGGTCCCCACTTGGTCCTGATCGGGTCCCCACTTGTCCTGATCGGAGCACTTTCTGCTAGCAGGAAGTTGACCACAGTGGATGACCCTCCTCCATGCCCCTTTGTTCTGGCCCTGCCTGACCTCCTCCCTCACTATCTTGCCCTGGCTGCCTGTACCCTTCTGCATCTCCCTCAAGATGATGTGATAAAGTTGGTAAGTACCAAGAAATATAAACTGCAAATAAAGAATATTAGGATGCGAGTGGTGATCCTGTTTTATGCTAACTATGTCCTTTTGCATACTCTGAGTGTCATGTTTGGATCTTAAGTGTCCCCCAAAGCCTTCAATGCTTCCCAGCTGCTCTGGGATGAGCGACTTCCTCACATGCTCTGCCCTAATGCGCTGCCTGACCACAGGCCCAAAGAGAGGCAGCCAAGAGAGCGTGGGCTGAAACCTCTGGTATCATGAGCAGAGAAAGCTTTCCCTGTTATGTGATAACTTAGGCCTGTTGTCCTGATAACAGAAAGCTGATGAGCACCCTGAGAACCCGGCATTTAGGACAATGTAAAGGTAAAAGAGCCAGCCTGAGTGTCCAGGAGGACAGTGTTCCGGACAGAGAGCAATCCCTGCAAAGACCCTGTAGCAGGACCCGTGTGGTGCTGAGGGTTTTATCTCAGGAGAGTTCACTTGCTCTCGGCTTAAAGAAAGGCTGTCAGCACAGGGCTGAGCCTCTGGGTCCTCTTTCTGTCCTGGGAAGCCCAGTGCTCAGGATGGGCAGGTGAGGGGCTGACCCAAGAAGAGCCTGGTGAGGAGCTGATCCTGCAAATCTGGAGTTACGGGACCCCTGCCAAGTGCTGCGCTCTCTTGTTAGGTGCGTGGCTGAAGTGTTCTACGCCACTCTGCCTGATGCACCCATCCCAGGTAACTGTCATTTCAAGAGCTCCTCTCCTGTCCCCTGAAAATAGAGAGTTGCATATATTCCTCTTTATATTAAATTTTATATTAGGAGACTCAAGTGGGAGACTCATCCCATTAAGCATGTCTCTTGAGATGAATTCCGCTTAGAATTCATCTCTGGGCCCAGGAGCAGCCTCTGTGTCACCTGAGGAGGTGATGACGATGGAGAAAGGGCACAGCTCAGTCGACCCAGGTGCCTCTTCCCTCCCTCCAGCGCCTGCCTTTCTCACACCAGGTCTCGCTGCCGGGAGTGGTGAATGGCCCAGAAGCGTCACAGCTCTGTGGCTCTTACTGTGGCGTGCTGGCAGCTGCCACCTCTCCTACCTGTGGCCACCTGTGCCTTCCGCAGATGCCAAGGGAAGCCTTCTCCCAGGTGGCCCTCCTGCTCCTCCAGGAGGCCAGCCAGGCACGGCTCCATTTGGGGTCTAGACCTCCAGGTCACTCTCTGAACTGAGTGTGGCTGGGATCCGTGAGCAGCCCAGCTGATGGCACAGTGGGGATGAGGGACCCAGCGGGAGATGGGAGCGTGAGCTGGAGGCATCACCCAGGATCTCGTGGCCACTCAGGGCTCTGCAGACAAACTCTGTATTGCTGTTCATTTATTTGATCAACATGCATTGACTGTTTATATTTGATGGGGGTGAACTGGGGATTGAACTCGGGGGCACTCGACCACTGAGCCACATCTCCAGCCCTATTTCATATTTTATTTAAGCAAGATACTTAGCGCTTACTTTTTGCTGAGGCTGGCTTTGAACTCAAAATCCTCCTGTCTCAGCCTCCCGAGCTGCTGGGATTATCGACTGTTCTATATTAACAGGGTTCAGTGTGATTCTCCAGGATGTGCACACGGGCACTGATCAAACCCATCCACCTACCCACCTCTCCTAGTCATGGCTCCAGATTCAGGAGCATTTTTGGCCTCCCCATGCAAGAGAAGGTGTACAGTATATCTACCTGGGCCTGGCTCATCTCACTCAGCAATATCTTCCAGTTCCATCTGTTCCACAGCAAATGATAGGACTCTGTTCTTGTTCATGGCTGAATAGTACTTCAGTGTGCCTCTATGCCACTTCTCTATGTTCCTTCATGTGCTGATAGGCACCTGCATGGATTTCAAGTTCTTCCCAGTGAGTGGGTGCCATGGAAGGAGTCTCAGGGCAAGGTTGCATGGTCTGGTTTGCTTGTGTGTCCACTGCTCAGGCAGGTACATAGGGGCTGGGGCCGTTTGGTCTGTCTAGGTAAGAGTGGATGGGGGTGGGGCAGCCTGGTGCCCACAGACAAGGTGAGGGGTGCACCTTGGATGTGTGTTGGAGCTGGATCTAACAAGATTTGGTAGAGTCAGATGGGGGAGATCTAAACCTACTGCAGTCTAACTTGACATCAAGGCCTCTTTCTCTCATGCCTTCCCTCCCTCCTACTCTTCCCTCCTTCCCTGTTCTCCAGCCGCTGTAGACTCCATGTCTCTGTGCAGGGCACAAGGCTCAGCACCCCTTCAACCCGGGCACTCATTCTTGTCTCTGCCTGTGATTCTTGCAAGGTCCTCTCCTGGTTCTTCCTCCCCTCATTCAGGCCTCCTCCTCCTCCTTTTCTTCCCCCCTCTCCCCCCGCCCCTCCTCTTCCTCCTCCTCCCCCTCTTCTTCCCTCCCCCCCTCCTCCTCCTCCTCCTCCTCATTATCATCATCTTCTTCTCTTCTTTCTCTTCTTCTTCTTTTCTTCTTCTCTTCTCTTCTTCTTCTTTTTTCTTCTTCTTCTTCTTCTTCTTTCTTCTCTCTTCTTCCTCTCTTCCTCTTCTTCTTCTCTCTTCCTCCCTCCTCCTCCTCTTTCTCCTGCTCCTCCACCTCCTCTTTCCGCCTCCTCTCTTTCTTCTCTCTTCTTTCTCTCTTTCTCCCATGCCTCCCTTTTCTGTCCCCATGGTGCACACACATCTTGGAGGAATAGGCACATCAGTCTGCTATAAAATAAATAGAGACCAACATTTCTGGCTCTCTTCTCCCTCTGCCCCAAGGCCATCATTTGGCTGCATTCCCAGATGAGGATCCAGACAGGAGGGAGGTGTTGGAGCTTTGCAGTCATTTCCCTGAGGTTGTGAGAATTGGAACACAGAGCTAGAATTTGGCCAAATCCTGTGCTATTTTAAGAATTAATAAGGAGTTTTATTGGACCCTCAGGGGAACCTGCAAATGAAAGTGTTTTAATGGACTTCATTAGAGGCTGTATATGGGGGGCCATCTGAGTGGGCTGAGTGTGGCCTAGCCGCAGGGAGAGGACCAGACCTGAAGTGAGGAGCTGGGATCCACCTGCTCAGTGTGCAGTGGAGCCCAGGCCTCCTGAAACCCAGCCCCTCTGCTGCCAGTGCGGATGCCACCTGAGCTCCCCCAGTGGCTGTGGTGACGGATGACGTGAGCACCGCTGCAGATCCTCAGGAACGTGGCAGAGCCTGGGAGGTTATGATCATAATTACTCCCATGACCACCGCGACTCGTCCTGCCGTGGACATGACTGCAGGGGACCTCTGAGCCCCCCTGGATTCTCCACTCAGTCTGACATTTCCTGACCCCTTGATTTTTTTCTACCGTGGGAGAAAACCCAATCTGCATCCTTTGCATTTTCCATTCATGCACTTTAGACCCTCTGGTGTGGCCAAGTGGGAGGATCCCTGAGTCGACAGGTCTACAGGTCAGGAGAAAGCACACTGCTGTGGATCCTGCCTGGACCCGGAACTGCCGGAACAACCCTGTGCAGGCCGTGCGACTTCAGAGCCTCAGGCACTGAGGGTCCTGGCTGCCTGAGCCCCTCTGGGGCTGTCACGGCTGCTATTCATTGGAGGCCAATTGTGGGTTTGCGGAGCTTTTCTTAGGCTGTCCCTCTGGGGAGCCCTTGGTGACATTTGGGTCCATGAAGGTGAACCTAGCAGTCAGTACTGCCAGGCCTGGGGAGCAGATTCAGCTGGTGAGAGCCATCGTAGGCTTGCTGTGACCTAGGTGGCTCCACATCAAGTACTGGTGACGGAATGGATCCCTGGAACAAGTGGCCCTGAGGATGGCAAGACCAACTGCTGTTCCACAGCAGGACACTTCTGGGAAGCTTTTGAAGAGAGGAAAAAGGCAACCCCTATAAGAACCAGCAAATCTAACAGCAGCATTACAAATCACTTGTTGTGTGTCAGGCAGAGCTTGTAAGATGGGACGGTCAGTCATGGTGGGATGACTCAGTGAACATCTCCCCACCACTTGCCCCTGGGCCTCTTCCAGAGGGTGAAGCTGCATCTCAGTCAGTGAAGTAGAAGTGGAGGCGAGCCATGGAGTTAGGAGAAAGGCCTTGCTTTTCAAACGCACCGTCTCCTGTTTTTTTCCTATCTAGAACAAAACTGTGTTGGCTAGAGCTGCTACAGCGTTCAGTATTGGGGAGTCCAGGGTCCCCTCTGCCAGAAGGCAGTGACCATTGCCCAGTGAGCATGGATAGCCCCACTTCCATGCCTGAGTGGAGGGAGTCTGCCAGTGAGCACAGCTTTCTGTTTGGAAAAGAAAAGAGAACCTCATTCATTTGATGCTGGCTTTGGTCTCTCGCGGAACCCGAGGGCAAAATTCACACGGAACAAATGTCTTTCATGTAACAACAGCTGGGACACACTTCTTGGTGGCAGCTGGAATAACATATTCACTGCTCATTGATCACAGGGTCACTCCCGAAACCCACAAGCTGAGCTTGTGACAGGACCATGGGCATCAGAAGGGACAAAAGGCAGCTGTGTATTCTCTCTTGTCCTTACAGGTAAAGAGGAACCAGGTGGCCAGGCACCATGAGTCCCCTGTGCATTCCTGGATTTCATTGGATCTTTGTGAAGCAATGCTCTGTGGGTGTTTGAGGGCCAGTCTCTGCTGTGTCCCCACTCTGTGCCTGGAGATGGAAATATAAGTTCCCTGGATTAACCATTATTAATTTCTTCTGTACTGTTTTGCTGGAAGTTTCTGAGGTGATATCCACACACCCAAGATGACCCAAGGTGAGATGTGTTTGATGCCGTGGGTGGCCCAGGGCTGTTGTAAGGGTGGGGTAGGGGGAAAGAATGAGCAGAGGGTCCTTGGACCTCAGCCTACAACCTCCTGGGGACGCCAGTGTCGAAATGTTCGTTATCAGAAAACCAGCGGTTACACCAGAGTTCATAAGCGATTTGCTTATTGTAAGTGTTAAAGTAAAACAATCTCATGTTTTCCAGTGCACAAAGAGAAATAAAATATTCATGGACCTAGATGTTTTCTTGAGTGCTCATACTGTGTTCTGGGCTCATTGACTCCACTCTTCCCCTCTCCCAGCAGATTCGAAGTCCTTAATACTTAGACTTCTGTTGAAATAATTTTCAATAATTTACAACCCCACCAGCAGTGTATGAGTGTACCTTTTTCCCCACATCCTCGCCAACACCTATTGTTTGCACTTGTTTTTAATAGTGTTGAAATAGCATCTGCTTCTAGCACTAGAAAGTAAGTCATGTTAGGATAAGTACACTTATTTTAGTGTATCTGTCACAAGATAGGGTAGTGCCAGCCAGCCTAACAGGGCCACTCGACATATACCTGATGAAGGTTTGAAAGAAATTAATCTTCCTTTGTTTGGAAATTAGGGTTTCTCAAATCCCTGCAGCCAGATAGAAATATCAATCTTGAAAGTCATTCATTATCCTACAACTATCAGGTAAGCACCAACTCTGTGCCAAGCCCAGACACCTTACATTCATCTAAGACCAGTGTTCTCCAAATGCCAGGCTGAAGAGACTGAGCCATACAGATCTCTATTCTCAGGGATTTTATACTCCTGGACAAAGAGATAATAAACAGATTGCCTATTCAGAGATTAATTTCAGATAATGATGATTGTTATGAAGGAAATTAAGTCAGGGGGATGAGTTTGGATTTTGCTGGTTAAAGGAAATATCTCTGAGGAAATGACCTAAGCTGGAAAACACAAAGACAGTTCACTCCATATGCAGTTAATGGCACATACAAAGGCTCTGTGGTAGGCACTGATTTGGTGTGCGGTTGGATCAGGGATCAATTCAGTGCTGCTGGATTTAACATGATAAGTAAAATTGAAGCCTGGGAGTGAGCAAGATCAAGTGACACTGGAGCAGTTTTAAAATGATTTGGGGATATATTTGGCATCTGTGAAGATAAGTTTGCTTGGTTCATGGATAATAGACTGCAGGGAGGGACAGTCAGGAGGCCATTAACAGGCCAGAGATGATGGTAGTTTTGACCAGGGTTGTAGCAGAGGAACCTTACATTGAAGCTCTCTGTGGAAGCTGAAGAGGCTCCTCTGATCTGTGGTTCTTGGGAGAGGCCCAGTGGGGGACATGAGTGGCTCCATCAGCCTTCCATACCCAAGCCTCTAGGGCACCGCAGAGAGGTCAGAGGTCTTGGAGGAGGCCTCCCTTACTCCATTACCAGCAATAAGGCAGGAGCCAAGGATGGCATGAGGGGCTCAGATGTGGCCCTTTAGGGCCTCAGCCCTGCAGAGCTCATGGGACTCAAGGGCTCTAAAAGGTTCTTCGTTAGCAAACTTAGGCAGAATCCTGCGTAGAAGAATTAAACATGGAGACCCACTGATGAGAGTGAGAGAGTGGCTCAAGCTCCCACCCCAAATTGTGACTTGCAGCTCTTCTCCAGGACCTCAGGCCTCTGGCAAAAATTGATCACCCAGTTCTCCAGTTCAGTCTGGATTTTGCAAAGGAAGCAAACTAAGCTCACTCTTCCATCCATTTCACCAAGATTGCATGTGTTCCCAGCCACAGAATCGGACAAGAGGCAAGGCCCAGTTCCCTGAACTCTCTTGCAAGAGCAATCATTGGTTTCTCCACAGCCATCAGCCTCCTCGTTGTACCTGTTGTGTACCACACAGTGGGCCAGGAACTGAGCTGTTACTGTTGCACTTAAATTATACCAGTACTCAGCAAGACAAGTACTTATGGATTTCAACATTTAATACGAGGGTAGCTGAAATCAGTGCATCTCCAGAATCAGTCATCATGACCGGTTTTATTTTGGGTGGTTATTTGCCCATGGTTATATTGTTGAAAAACGCTAAGTTGCAAAATGCTTCCCACTGGATTTTCAGTGAATCCTACTGGAACAATTAGCTTGACATCTGGTGTTGGGAGAAATCCTAGTTCTTGGCTGGCAGCAGTGAATGTCTCAGGGTGTCAGGAAACTTGTGGGGAGGAGCCTTCTGCTTCGACTGCCTAGGAAAGTAAACAACTGCCCCAAATTGACTCAGTGTTACCAAGGGAACCCATTTAGGAACCTGGTGGTCTGATCTCCCGTGGCACATTGTGATTGGGCAAGAAACCTATAAATGTATAGCTGCTCCCGCAATAAATGAGTTTTGCAGGCTGTTCACCACAAGCCTGCTTCCACCCAGCTCCCGGAGTCTGGGTCTTGACTCCATGCCCTTACCCCGCGTATGAGCTAGCCCAGCACAAGAGAAACTACAATCTGGGGGACTTTAAAACATCATTGGGTGTTTTTAATCCCCCTTTCATGGAAAATAGAGTCAGTTTTGTGTCAAGAGTCTTTGCCACAGAACAGTCCAGGGAGAAGTACAAAAGGATAAATAGGGAGAGGAATGGTGGACATTTGAGAAGAGTGGGGTGCCCTGTCTTCTGAAGTCCCCTGGATATTTTTGAAATGGGGAATACAGTTGGCAAAACTCAATCTAAGTTATTTGTAACGGGCCTGGGTAACTGAAACTTTGAAGTTTAGAGAATCATTAGAAAGTCACAGAAAATATGGCACCAGGGCAGCACCATGGACAGCTTCTAATGACTCTGGCTCCCTTTCTCCTCTTTTTTGAAAACCCACTGCCACTTAAGTTGAGATGAGCACATAATGTATGATCCCAGTCGGGGCACATTGAAAGCAAAAGGAGTCACTATTAAAAACTACATCAAGACAGTCGAGGAGTGAGTGGGTGGGTGAGCCACGAGGTAGGGGGCGGGCAGCTATCCCACCCAGCCAGAGGGCAAAGACAGACGTCATAACTGAGTGACCCCACCTGGCCTGACCCCTGTACCTAGGTTGGTGCCATCACTGGTTGGTCACAGTTGCGGAGTGAGCTGGTGAGCGAGTCAGGACGCTTGCATCGCGGAAGGTAGCAGGCGGAAACCCAACCTGCCTGCCTTGTGGAACTGGGTGGTGGGAAGCCAACCCCTCAACCACCAGGCCAAAGACAGACACCATCATTGAACAACTCTGCCCAACCACCATGCTGAGGTTTGTCACCACCACGGAGTTAGCCAGAGGCTTCTTCATAGGCTGGTGCAGGCATTTTGAATTACTCCTGAGGGCGTAGCCATCATCATTGGAAGGGCAGCTCCCTTCCTGAGACACCTACAGGAAGCTAGAGGACCTTTGACAAGACCAAGAAGAGGAGGTATTGAGAGACTCGGGACCAACTCAGACCAGGTGAGTCCTCTCCCACTGGTCAGGCTCCCCTGATGGGGCAGTAGTCCCGAAATGCAGGGAACTTCATGGAGTAGAGTGGCCCAGTGAGACTCCCCTGCTGGAGCCGAGAACCCAGTCACCCAGGAGCATTGCGGAGGAGGGCCACATAGTGAGAGGCTTTGACGCAGAGGGTCAGAGGTCAAGGTGGTAGCTCTGGTCCCCAGGGAATATAGCAGAGGAGGGCAGCTAGAGAGGGAGTCCCTCACAGGGACAGATTCCCCAGCCCAGGCGTAGGTCAGGACCCCTGGGAACATCACAGAGGAAGGCTTCCCAGTCCAGCTGGTAGTTCTGGACCGAAGGGAACTTCTCGGAGGAGAGCTGCCCAGTGAAACTTCCCCATTGGTTACTCATCCCCGCAGGGCGAGGCTTTCCCACCAGGGCAGTAGAACCAGAGACACAGACCCAGATCAGACGTGCCCCACTCTGCAGTCTAGTCCCCCGTTGACTGACCATCAGTCAACAAGTGGAGGCGCCTCTGCCCACTGACAGGGAATATACCCCACCTGAAGGCCACCACCCCTAGAGGGGCAGCTTCCTAGTGGAGCACCAGATTATCAAGTTCCTCCAAGACTGCAGGCTACTGAAGGCTAAGAGGTGAGTTATTGGAAATCTACAGAGACAATATTAGTCAGTAGAGGAAATCTGCAATATCCCAGAGTTTCACTACTAGAAGGGTAGATACCTGAGCAATATGAGAAAACAGGGAATAAAATGTCCCAAACAAACCTAGATGGTATAGCAATGAAATCCAATGACAGCATGGCGGAAGAAACATCAGAAAGGGAGTTCAGAATGTACATAATTAAAATGATCAGAGATGCAAACGAGGAGATGAAAGAGCAAATGCAGGCATTGAATGATCGCACCAATCGACACTTAAAAGAGCAAATTCAGGAAGCAAAGATCATTTCAATAAAGAGTTAGAGATATTGAAAAACACAAACAGAAATCCTTGAAATTAAGGAAACAATAACCAAATTAAAAACTCCATAGAAAGCATAACCAATAGGATAGAACACCTGGAAGACAGAACCTCAGACATTGAAGACAAAATATTTAATCTTGAAAACAAAGTCGAACAAACAGAGAAGATGGTAAGAAATCATGAACAGAATCTCCAAGAACTATGGGATATCATGAAAAGGCCAAATTTAAGAATTACCAGGATTGAGGAAGGCTTTGAGAAACAAACCAAAGGAATGAACAAACTATTCAATGAATAATATCAGAAAATTTCCCAAATCTGAAGAATGAAATGGAAAATCAAGGACAAGATGCTTATAGCACTCCAAATACACAAAATTACAATAGACCCACACCAAGGCAGATTATAATGAAAATACCTAATATACAAAATAAAGACAGAATTTAAAGGCTGAGAGAAAAGAACCAAATTACACTCAGGGGAAACCAATATGGATATCAGCAGATTTTTCAATCCAGATCCTAAAAGGTAGAAGGGCCGGGAACAATATATTTCAAGCCCTGAAAGAAAACGGATGCCAACCAAGAATATTACATCCAGCAAAACACTTCACATTTGACAACAGAATAAAATCCTTCCATGATAAACAAAAGCTAAAAGAATTTACAAAAAGAAAGCTGCATTACAGAACATTCAGCAAAATATTCCATGAGGAAGAGATGAAAAACAACGATGTAAATCAGCAAAGGGAGGAACTACTCTAAAGGAATAGCCAAATAAAGGAGAAATCAAGTCGTGTCAAAAAAAAATGAGCTAAATGACCGGAATACAAATCATATCTCATAATAAACCTGAATGTTAATGGCCTGAACTCATCAAGCAAAAGACATAGACTGGCAGATTGGATTAAAAAGAAAGATCCAACAATTATCTGCCTGCAAGAGACTCATCTCATAGAAAGAGATACCCCACACTAAGGTGAAAGGATGGGGAAAAACATACCATGCACATGGACACAGCAAAAAAAGCTGGAGCATCCATCCTCACATCAGATAATGTGGACTTCAAGCCAAAGTTAGTCAGAAGGGATAAAGAAGGACATTTCATACTGCTTAAGGGAAGCATAAATCAGAAAGACATAACATCATAAATACCCATGCCCCAAACAGGGCTCATCATGTATGTCAAACAAATCCTTCTCAATTCCAGAAATCAAAAGACCACAACACAATAATACTAGGTGATTTTAACACACCTCTCTCACCACTGGACAGATCCTCCAAACAAAAATTGAACAAAGAACCATAGATCTCAATAACACAATCAATAACTTAGAATTAATAGAAATTTATAGAATATCCCATCCACAAAGATCGAATACACTTTGTTCTCAGCAGCACATGGATCCTTCTCTAAAATAGACCAAATATTATACCACAAAGCTAACCGTTAGCAAATAAAAGAAGATAGAGATAATACCTTGTATTCTATCAGATCATGATGGACTGAAATTAGAAATAAATGACAGAGTAAAAAATAGAAACTACTCCAACACCTGGAGATTAAACAATATGCTATTGTATGATGCATGGATAACAGAAGACATCAGGAAGGAAATTAAAAATTCTTAGAGATAAATGAGAACAAAGAAACATCATATCAAAATCTCTGGAACACTATGAAAGCAGTTCTTAGAGGAAAATTTATTTCATGGAGTGCATTCAATAAAAGAAAAAAAAATCACAAATAAATGACCTAACACTACGACTCAAAGCCCTAGAAAAGAAGAACAGAGCAACACCAAAAGTAGTAGAAGACAGGAAATAGTTAAAATCAGAGCTGAAATCCACGAAATTGAAACAAAATAAACAATAGAAAAAATTGACAAAATAAATAGTTGGTTCTTCGAAAAAATAAACAAAATTGATAAACCCTCAGCCACACTAACAAAGAGAAGGAGAGAGAAAACCCAAATTACTGAAATTCAGATTGAACAAGGAAATATCACAACAGACACGATTGAAAATACAAAACATAATGAGAAACTATTTTGAAAATCTATACTCCAACAAAATAGAAAATATCGAAGACATCAACAGGTTTCTAGAGACATATGAATTACCTAACTGAACCAGGAGGACATACACAATTTAAATAGACCAATTTCAAGTAATGAAATAGAAGAAGTCATCAAAAGCCTACCAACAAAGAAAAGTCCAGGACCACATGGGTTCTCAGCCAAGTTCTACAAACCCTTTAAAGAAGAGCTCATTCCAATACTTCTCAAAATATTTCATGAAATAGAAGAGGAGGGAACCCTCCCAAACTCATTCTAGGAAGCCAATATCACCCTGATACCTAACCCGACAGAAACACATCGAGGAAAGAAAATTTCAGACCAATATCCTTAATGAACATTGATGCAAAAATTCTCAACAAAATCTTAGCAAATCGCATATAAAAATATATTAAAAAGGTAGTGCACCACGATCAAGTGGGTTTAATCCCAGGGATGCAAGTTTGGTTCAACATCCGGAATCAACCAATGTAATTCACCATATCAATAGACTTAAAGTCAAGAATCACATGATTATTTTGATAGATGCAGAAAAAGCATTTGATAAAATACAGCATCCCTTCATGCTCAAAACACTAGAAAAAATAGGGATAGTGGGAACATTCCTTAACATTGTAAAGGCCATCTATGCTAAGCCCATGGCCAATATCATTCTAAATGGTGAAAATCTGAAAGCATTCCCCCTAAAAACTGGAACAAGGCAGGGATGCCCTCTTTCACCACTTCTATTCAACATTGTCCTTGAAACTCTAGCCAGAGGAATTAGACAGCCAAAGAAATTAAAGGGATACGAATAGGAAAAGAAAAACTCAAACTATCCCAATTTGCTGATGACATGATTATATATTTAGAGGAACCAGAAAATTCCACCAGGAAACTTTCAGAACTCATAAATGAATTCAGTAAAGTAGCAGGATATAAGATTAATGCTCATAAATCCAATGCATTTTTATATATAAGTGATGAATCTTCAGAAAGAGAAGTTAGGAAAACTACCCCATTTACAATAGCTTCGATAAAATAAAATACTTGGGAATCAATCTAACAAAAGAGGTGAAAGACCTCTACAATGAGAACTACAGAACACTAAAGAAAGAAATTCAAGAAAACCTTAGAAGATGGAAAGATCTCCCATGTTATTGGATAGGCAGAACTAATATCGTCAAAATGGCCATACTAACAAAAGTGCTATATGGATCAATGCAATTCCAATTAAAATCCCAATGACGTGCCTTACAGAAATAGAGCAAGCAATCATGAAATTCATCTGGAAGAAAAAGAAACCCAGAATAGCTAAAGCAATCCTTAGCAGAAGAGTGAAGCAGGGGGTATCACAATACCAGAACTTCAACTATACTACAAAGCAATAGTAACAAAGATGGCATGGTATTGGCACCAAAATAGACAGGTAGATCAATGGTACAGAATAGAGGACATGGACACAAACCTAAATAATACAATTTTCTCATACTAGACAAAGGTGCCAAAAATATACAATTGAGAAAAGATAGCCTCTTCAACAAAAGGTGCTGGGAAAATTTGAAATCCATATGCAACAGAATGAAAATAACCCCTATATCTCACCCTGCACAAAAATCAACTCAAAATGGATTAAGGACCTTGAAATCAGACCAGAGACCCTGCATCTTATAGAAGAAAAAGTAGGTCCAAATCCTCAACTTGTTGGCTTAGGATCAGACTTCCTTAACAGGACTCCCGTAGCACAAGAAATAAAAGCAAAAATCAATAACTGGGATAGATTTAAACTAAAAAGCTTTCTCCCAGCAAAGGAAACTATCAGCAATGCGAAGAGAAAACCTACAGAATGGGAGAAAATCTTTGCCATGCATACTTCAGATACAGCACTAATTTCCAGAATATATAAAGAACTCAAAAAACTCTACACGAAGAATACGAATAACCCAATCAACAAATGGTCTAAGGATATGAACTGACACTTCACAGAAGAAGATCTACAAGCAATCAACAAACATATGAAAAAATGTTCAACATCTTTAGTAATAAGAGAAATGCAAATAAAACTACCCTAAGATTCCATCTCACCCCAGTTAGAATGGTGATTATCAAGAATACAAGCAACAATAGTTGTGGAGAGGATGTGGGAAAAAAGGTACACTCATACATTGCTGGTGGGGATGCAAATTAGTGCAGCCACTCTGGAAAGCAGTGAGGAGATTCCTTAGAAAACTTGGAATGGAACCACCATTTGACCCAGCTATCCCACTCCTCGGCCTATACCCAAAGGTCTTAAAATCAGCATACTACAGAGATACAGCCACAACAATGTTCATAGCTTCTCAATTCACCGTAGCCAGATTGTGGAACCAAACTAGATGCCCCTCAATTGATGAATGGATAAAGAAATTGTGGAATATATATACCATGGAATATTACTCAGCCATAAATAATAATAAATTTATGTCATTTGAAGGCAAATGGATGCAGTTGGAGAATATCATGCTAAGTGAGATAAGCCAATCTCAAAAAAGCCATGTAAAGAGGGTGCCTATTGTGTCCTGAGGAATTTTCTTGACTCAAGGACTTTCGCTCCCCTGTACATTGACTGACTTGAAATCCCTACAGTCAGGGACAAGATACACCCTTCCAAGGCATGCCCCCTGTGACTTTCTTCCCCACCTGAGACCTACCTCCTATACTTGCCACCACCTCCAAGAACGCCATCACATGACTGATCCATTAATGGATTAACCCACGATGAGGTCAGTGTCTTCATGATCCAGTCAATTTCCAAGAGCCCACCTCTGAATACTGCTGTGTGGGAACCAAGCCTTCAACACACGAGCCTTGGGAACATTTCAGCTCCAATCCATGACACTCGGTGTGGGTGAATCTGTAAAATTTGGATTACCTGATTTTTCTTAAGCAAACATGCATTGCTTGAATATGAAGAGGAAAGCCAATAAAAGTTATGTCAGAAGGGAAGCACATGATCTGACTTAGTTTCCTATGGGTGCAAAGAGTCATCTCTCCAATTCTAGAGCCATGCTGAGATGTTGGAATGTGAGGGATCCAATCTTCACTGAGAGAGAAAGGAAGGGAAAAAAGAAAAGAAAAGAAGGAAGGAAGAAGGGAGGGAGGGGGAGAAGGGGGATGGGAGAAGAAAAGAAAGAAGGGGAAGAAAAAGGAAGGAAGGGGAAACAGAAAGAAAGAGATGAAGACTCTAAAAAGCTCAGAAGTATTCTATTTGGAGAGTTTCTGCTCAATTTCTTAACTGAAATATAGCATTCTTCTGAATGATCAGTATAAAATCCAAGTCAATAGCTTCATTTTCTAAAATGACTTCTCACCAAAAAGGATTTCTCATTTCTCTCTGATGCTCTCATGGGACCTGCAGCTTGTTCAGCCTCCTCTGAGGCCTCTGAGGTACTGGAGGTGAGGGACTCAGTAATTCCCTTAGGTCTCTCAGAGCTACTCACTCTCTTACCAGTGGGAGAAGGTGGGAGTGCAAGACTTCACCCATCTCCTTCTTGACCTTTCCACGGTGACTGAATTGCAGTAAGTTCTAGCTGTGTCTGGTCCCTCATGGATATTTTGCTGTTGGCCAGAAGAAAACCCAAGCCCAGAACAGATGATTGGAGGTTCCTGCATGTTTGGAGAGACATCCCATACCTAAATACCAAAGGAGGCTGTTCTCTTTGGTTTGGACTGAAACTGGAAGAGCAACACAGACCCAAGCAGGAGCTCTAAGAGAGATCTGCATGAACTGACCTCATTGGTGAAGGAGGGCTCAGAAGTGGTGGGCTCCTTCCTGCTCAGTTTGGGTCAATGTTTTCTTTGGTTGGATAATAACCTTGTCTACTGATATAGTCCAGCCTCATGATTTGTTGCACATGATGATAAACATCACAGAGGAGTGGGGGTGGCTTTCTTCTTCTGAACACCACACTATTCCTTTAGAAATACCACAGGAGAACAAAGCAGACCCTTGAAAGTCTAGGCGACTTAAGAGACTTAATGACTGATTTAAACAGTGTGGATTACTGCACAGTTTCATAATAACTGTGGATGTACCCCCTTCTGTTAATGGATAAGCCTGCCAAAGGAGCTTCTTGAATCAGCATACTGGTGACTTGGAAACTACATGATACATTGCCTGGGTCAGTAGCTGCAATCTCTTGTATGTTTGTAAGCATGGGCCCTGTAACACTCGTGTTACTAGTACTTTGTTCTTTCCTCTATGAATGCAAGTACACCTGCACAGTCCATTATATATTTCAATCTGTCCTCTACTGTCTGTCATTTTAGCCTCTGCATCATTTTTCAAGAATGCATATTTCAAATATGTTCTCCTATTAGTTTAGAAGGTAAAGAAAGTTTTAATAGGGACAGCAGGAAAGAGACAAAGAGGATGGGAGAAGAAGATGGCATAGAAAATTGACCACAGAATGTGCAGCATATAATGAATTGTTCAATCTCCAAATATTCAGTAAGTCTGACTAAAATTGTGAAATTTTCTGTGTGAGTTAGCAGTCACCACAATAATGCTGTGTAACAAACAGCCCCAAATTCAGTGACTTAAGGTGTCAATTTGTCATTGTTTACAGACTGTGGATCTGCTGGGCAGTTCTGCCAGTGTTGGCTGGGATTGGCTTTGAGATTTTCCTAGTCTTGCCAGAGACCCACTCACAGGCTTACAGGGATTGGTCACTGGTTGGCTGATGTGTTCTGACCTCAACTAGCATGTCAGCTCTTCTTCCCCAGATCCTTGGTTCAGAGTAGGCAGGACCAGGCTTATTTTTATGCTGGAAGCTGAATTCCAGGAGGGAAAGAATAAGCATTGAGACTTCCTGAGCAATTGATTAATAAAGAACAATTGTCATATCCACTTTTTTCTATAGATCAAAGCAAGCCACAGGGCCACCCTGTAAATAGGTTGGAAATTAAATTCCTGAGAGCCCTCGGTTGAGGTTTGCTAGGAAGTGGGGAGGGAGCAGGTCCTCCCCTGTGTTTGCTGTTATACAAGTGGGCAGCACAGCTTTCAGCACCTTGAGAGCCACAGACCTCAGAGCAGCTCTGAGTCGATATGGCTAAAGTTCTCCTTTAACTCAAGATACTTCTTCTTTCCCTCGTGGAACTCAGCCTCCAGCATAAAAATCAGCCTGGTCCAGGCCACTCTGGGCCAAGGATCAGGGGAAGCAGAACTTGAATTTTGAAAGATTGACCCTAAACAGACTGGATGACCCTGATAATATAACAGAGAGGAAAGCAGCAACCCCTGATGCGTCTGTCTACATGTATCTGCCTGGGGACTTCCCTTTGCTGCCTTTGCCTGACCTTCTAACTGGCCTTAAGCTTTAGCCTGAGGCACACAGAGGGAGAAGCTTTCCTCCTGCCATTCTGGTTTTCATCTCTCTCACTGGAACACTGACCGTACTGTGGGTGTATCAACTGTGTCCTGCTAAAGCAAACACCAATTCAGAACTATTATTTTCCTAGGGTTCTCAACACCCAGTTGGCATAGCAACTGGTACAGAGTTGTTATGCAATAAAATATTTTTATATGTTTATCTTACTGTAGTAACAGTATTTCACACAAGATATGTCTTCTTAATATGTGCCTAAGTGTATAATGCAGTATTGTTAATCACAGGTACACTAGTGAATAGATTCTGAATAAAATTTAGCCAAGTTTATGAGCACTTATCTAAACCTAATATTATGACAGTCCTGAGCTACATTTCCTACTGGATTCTGAGTAAATGATTCACATTTTCTCAGGGTGAGAAGGCATTTGATGTATATGAACTTTGGAAAGAACATTCTCTTTACAAAAATCACCCTTCGGGACCTTCAACGGGAAAAAGTGGAGCAGCTGGAAGTGATGGTGTGATTGGATCACCATTTTCACTAAGTAATGTGATTTTTAATCCTGTATTTTATGTCCTCTTGTATTAAACAATTCATGGAGAATAGGTTGCTATTAAATAAAGTAGTAGATGACAATCATCAGTAGAAATAACGGTTCTCTCCTTCACACTTGGTTTGGTACGGAGTGTCTTCCACATCCAGCATGGGTGAAGGAAAGGGTTTCTGTCAGAAGGATGTGCTGACTGTAAATTAATCACTAAGAAACTTATTTAATAGAAGAACCACAGGAGACAATTATCCTTTGAAGCCGGGGTATGACCAATTGAGCCATCCCAATCTGGCTCTAATAATGGAAGAGCCCATCTGTCCTTTATTTATAGTTGTACAGGTAAAAGGGGGACCAGGAGGAGATTCTTCTGTGAGAAACAGGACGGGGTAGAGTTAAGGAAGCCATTTGCTCTAGTGGGTCATGTGACACATCTATGACATGCAAATTCTGGCAGTGAATCACTCTGCATGGAAGCCACATGCTTTAGGCAATCTGGAACAATCTCTCAATGATTGCCAGCTCCTGAAAGTCAAATTTCCATGTCTGACAGCTCACCCAGCCTTGTTTTGCTAGTCCTAGATGACTCCCAACAGTTGGGTGCAGAGTTTTCCATGAGACACTGCAAAGATGCATGAAGGCTTTGACTAAGGGAAAGCACTTGGTGGCACTGCTGCTTGGAACAATTATGACACTGAATCAAGGGTGGGGGTGAATCACATGGAGCAGCTGTGGACACTATGCTTAATGAGGTGATTGCTAGTGCTGCTGGCCAATATTCTGCAAAGTTCCTTGGGGTGTCTTCTTCTCCTGCAGAGTTCCTTAGGTGCCCACTGAGCTGAGGAGACCATGGGTCTAGGATTGCTCTCCTTCAACAAGTTGGCTCAACCTCATTTCTGGTGTTTCTCTTTACCACATGAGATACATTATATACCCAGCACTGTTACCCAGCCATGGAAAATGTCTTGCTGGACCAGGTAGGTAAGCTGCAGGTATGCTCTGTCTCTCAGCTCCAGGTTCATTGACCATGTTGGAAGATATATCACATGTTGGTAGACTTGCTCATTGTATTAGAGCTTCCAGAAAACTTTGGAAACCTCAGCTCTGCCAATGACAAGATCACTCCATGGACTTTGTTCACACCTGTCCACATTGCTAGATATTTCCACCTGCATCTATGTACCTTCTATGTACCTTCTCAGTTTCTAGCACCCTGCTCCTACATTTCCCATCCCACCCCTAATGGCCCCTGCAACCCAGGCTCTCCTCCCCACCTCAGCAGCTCTTCCATGATGAGACCACATGGAATTTATTTCAGATTCCCCAAAACGATGATCTGTTGCTTATCTCTACCAGACATTGCCAAAAGTGATTCTTAGTACTTTAAGCCATCATTTCCATGTTGGATTATATCTCCCAATTTTACAGCAACTTAAACTTCACCCAAACTGAATCTTGTTTATAGTTTCAGTTAAAAAAATCATGAATGATAAATATTATTAGTCACTTACAGCTCATTTGCTTGCTCCAATTTGACCCACACCACAGTCCTGTGAGGAGGGAACTACTATCATTACATAACTGAGCACAGCTGATTCCTGATTAGGCTGGCCTTTAAATTCTTATTTTTAACTGATCATAGCATCTTGCTTCTTTACTCATTGACTGGTGATTTAGGTGAAATGGGTGATACAGCCTCATGTTAAGTCTATATGACAGAGAATTCTTGCCTTTCTATTGACATCCCCCCCATTCTCCCTCCCTCTTCATAGACATTATCTTTTTAAGATATACAGAAGTTATACCACATGGGTGCAAAAAATGGCAGGAGGAAGAGCTGAGCTGGCTACCTAATCATGCAGTGGTCGTCCTAACCAAGTCATCTCACATCTTATGAATCTTTCTCTAGGAATGAGTTGGAGAAAGGGTGCTAAAAGTCTGCATCCTGAGATTCACCCTTATTGGCAGCTCAAACATTTGCATTCCTTTACAAAATAAATGTGTTGTTTTAAACTAGTTTCACGGGGACTAACTCAGGCTGTGAAACAGCAGATGAAAGGCATTTCATAGTCCATGCATTCGTTTGCTCATGCTGCTTGTGAATTATTGCACACTTGTGTGTCTCAGATACTGTACCAAGTACCCTATTTGGGGCATGACAACCACTGAAAACATCAGGACACTGGGGGCGTCCTTCAGATGGACTCTAAAGATGCAATAGTCTTCCTGTACTTCTGGGCTACAGCCTTTATTCATAGTCATTATGTAAATGGCCACAGGAACTTATGCTGCTCATACATACAAAGGGAATGAATGGAATGTAGATATTCTTTCATTATTTTTCCTGTACAACTTCCATTCTTCCTCTTCTGTCATTGTGGGGGAGAAACACCCCCAGGAATGCAATGACCAGGACTCAGACTGGCAGGGAAGGACCAATGATCCAGGCCCAGCCAAAGTTGTGCACATGGTGATGGGCACTGTGAGGAAGAGAGACAGGTGTTGAGGTACACACCTGGCCTTTGCCAAACCTGGTGAGAGAGCAAGTGTTGATCCTTGTTTCTCTCTCCCGATCTCTGTCTCTATCTCTCTCTCCCCCACCTTCCCATCCTCTTCTCTGAAGTGTAGCTGGTGGGCTCTGTGGGTCTCCACGTGGAGCTGCTGGCCTAAAACTGTGCAGCCATGAGGAAGTCAGACCCATGAGATGAAGAGAAGGTGACTGAGAATTAAAAATGTTTTATGAGTATCCTGTTCTCTCAGTCTTGAAGCCTGCCCTGTGTATGGCCTTGTCAGTGGTTGCAGGCAGCTAGTGAGAAGCCCTGGTTTGAGGGAAGAGAGCTTGGACCATGGATTCTCCTGTGTCTTGTGTGCCTTGGGAGAGCTCCTCACTGACTCTGCATAGCTACTTCCTGAGGGCAGCTCCTCATACCAGCTACTTATTTTTGAAATTACTTTCCCAACAATTGGGGCTAAGCATGGCAGATTTTCCACATGCTGTGTCCCTGGGTGCTTTGATGACCCTGTTGGTTCCACATCCTATAGAAGTATGCCCTTCCTGAGTGACAACTTTTGCTGCCAGCATCCACACTGAGACAGGAATATGCAGCTTTGAAAATCAGTGTGCTGGCTTCTGGCAAGTCCCATAGGAGACCTGTTGGTGTGAGAATAAATGACCATTTCTTGATGGAAGCCAGGGGAAGTTGTTGGCCTATATTTAAGGAGAAATTATAAGAAGTTATGAATCTGATGGTAAAAACATATGCAGTCTAATGAGATGCTCAGATGTGAAGTCTAGCACAAAGTAGATCTGAGTCTTTCATTCCCCACTTGATTTTGGAGTCAAACACTTACTAAATGGAATAGCCAGCTGATTTACCAGAGCTACCTATCATTTGTTTATTTTTTTCTCTCAAAATCCCTCCTTCCATGTCTGTTTCTCAGCGTCTGTCTACATCTCTCTCACACACACAAAGTCCCAGAAAAGTGAATTTGAACAAGTTAAACTCGTCCACTATGAAATCAGTGGAACACAATAAGACATATCCCTATCAGGCAGGCAATCTCAATGCATGGTTTGCTGTTTCCTTCACTGGTTTATCCACAGTTGTGAGAAAGTCCCTCTCCTGGCTCCAACCACAGCCAGGCTCCTCTCAGCTCTTCTCAACCAGGCCCATGAGAACTGCCAACTCAGCACAGATCATCCCTCTGTCCCTATGCTGAGACCCTTGAGTAAACTCAGGCATAGTTCCCCTCAGTTCAAAGTCCCATCTCCAGAAGGTGAGCCCAGCCTCTTGAGGTCCTCAGAGAGAATCTCAGCACCACTCAGCTTCCTGTTCCTTCTAGCAAGATCCTGACCTCAGGCCCCTACCTTCCCTTGTCTTAGAGCCTTTCCTTCAGAAAAATCCTCATTGCAAATTCCTTTTCTGCCCTTTCTGCCTTTTTTGCCAGGACTCAGACTGGCAGGGAAGGACCAATGATCCAGGCCCAGCCAAAGATGTGCACATGGTGATGGGCACGGTGATGAAGAGAGACAGGTGTTGAGGTACACACCTGGCCTTTGCCAAACCTGGTGAGAGAGTTGATGAAAATCAGCTGATGAAAATCAGAAATGATTTTCTGAGAGAAAATCTTCTCCTAGCTTCCTCCAAGTTTTACAACCCAGGAATGTCTTTTTCAAGGATCAGGGAACAGCTCCTTTGAAGTAATCCTCAAGAAAGATGGGGCTCCTGACCTCCCAGTCTCCTTGGAAGGCGAGGAGCAGATCTGAACAAGCTCCATTTAGCAAACACAGGTGTCCTAAGGTCCTTTCTATTTTTGTTTAGTACATCCCAAGATGGAAAAGTCTCCTGCCTTGTTTCAGTGGAATTGAGCTCAGTGTAGACCGAAATCCCTCTCCCCTGCCTCAGTAGTGTGAATTAAATTAGTCTCACCATTGTTAACAAGTGCCAGCTTTGCTTCTGATGTTCAACACATAGTAGGAGCTCAGAGCATCCTTGCTAAATAAATGAACATATGAGTGAAAGTTTCCCTGAAAGAAATGATCTGGCATGAACACTGCAAGATGTCAGGTGCATGAACAAGGCTCAATAAATAGCAATAAATGAAGAAATGGCAGTGGAGCCCTGAATCCCAGGTTCTGTGTCTGTCTTTGTTAGAAAGTTTCTGAATGGCCCCGATAGTCCACATTTCTTCTCTGGGTCTCAGTTTCCAGGCTGAAATAATAGAGCTTTCCCAGATTGTCTCTGGTGCCCCTTCCAGCTGTGGCACTCTGTGACTTTATGAGAATCAAAGTCCTGCCACTTGGTCATTGCTTACTGCAGGTCTACAAGAGAAGCCCACAGAGATCCATGATCCCTGCACATCAGCTCCCTGGTCTGGGGGCCTCCAGGACTCCACTGACCGCTACTGATGGCTCCTCACCCAAGGTGGAGCATCATTCAAGTTCTGCTTGTCCTTGGGATATTTGAGTTAATGAATTAGTTAAACTTATTTGTCAACCATACACTTAAGGATGAACTTTATTTGACTCCTAGCTTCCCAAGTGAACAAGGGGGAGAATTCACTAATCACACTAATAAATCCATCATTGAAGGTTGCTTTCTTCTCTCAGGCTGAGGAGCACTTGGTCTTTTCCAATGGTTAGTCAACTGGGTAATTGTAGAGAAGAACCCAGTTTATAGAGAGAGAATCACTTGTGCATAGGTCCGTTCTGAAGAGGGAACTCAGGGGCTCTGGTATGACTGATTCTACTGCTGTCAAAGCACTCTCAGGACAGGGGCTCAGGAGATCTGTGTGGCCAAACAACAGTTAGGTGTAACTCTCAGGTGAGCATAAAATTGAGACCAAGGCAAAGGTCAGGGGACTGATTACCAAAGAAATGCATACGTAGCATTCATTCCCATCTACCGTTGCTAACAGCTGTTGCTTCCAACACAAGAAATCACCCCAGAAGGAAGGACTCTTGTTCTGCCTTTTGGTCAGGTAGGCATGAGAAAAGAGGAAAGCTAAAATCTATAAACCTATTATTATAACAGTATATTTGTTTATTTCTGGGAAAAGTTTGCTAAGTTAATATTAAACTATGTCCACCTAGACTGAAGGAAATATGCTTTTTTCTTTCTTTCCTGTGTTCACATATCTAGCTTTACAAAATTCAAATCCTCAGGCTCTCAACTCAATAAGATGTTAGTGAGACTGCCCAGGAACCCTACCACTGCAGGACCTGTTAGAGCTGCAGGCTTGGCAATCAGTCCCTCTCCTGCTAGGCCTTTTGACCATCTTAATGAAGACTTAGGAAGTGGGAGACCCTTGGAGAAGCCCGGGGAGAGTGTCCGTGCTTCCAACTTCACGTGTAAAACCTCTTGAATGACTGACCCTTACTGCTCAGGTGAAGTCCCTGGAGATGTGAAGGTTTCCAAAATTCTGCAAAGCTGTATAGTTTTGAGATTTTTCTTGGATTGGTTTACTTTACTTCATGAAAAACTATCTGTGAGTTAACTGTTTAAAAAAATCCCCCCTTCATTTTCAATGAAGTATTCATGTACTCAAAACTGGCAACAAGTATTGGCATTATTTAGATGTATCTTTATGCAAATTTTTTTCTTGCTTCCCTTTCTGAAATGTAGTCCTCATCAATTCTTCCAGGATTTATTTATTCATTGGTGCTGGGCCTTGAACCTAGGGCATCACACATGCTTAGCATGTGCTCTGCCACTGAGCTGTACTCCAGCCCCTCTACGGGTTACTATTTAAAGGCATCTACACTAGTCGATTAGACTCCGTTGCATCTGTTTCCTTCATATAAATAGGTCTCTTTTGCAAAACATGAGGCTACATAGATAAATAATTTAATGATAAAACAGTTGATATATATTGATAGCGGTCAGGTCAATGTTGTTCTGGTGGCTTTATGCAAGGCTGTGGATCACAGGTCATCATGACGCGGATGGTGGTGACAATGGTGGTCATGGTGATGATGGTGATAATTATGATGAAGGTGGTAACAGCGATATGAGTGGTGGTAACTATGATGAGCACAAGGAGGTGACAAGGATGAGGGAGCTTCAAGTAATTTGGTACGGAATTTCTGTCATGTATCAATCAGGATAGAACAGCAAGTGCAGCTCACAGTTCTGGTGACCAGAACCAGCAAAACCACATGAGATTCAGTTGAAATGCAAATTCTCGGATCCCACAGCAAGATAATAGGAGTACAATAGTACCGTATAGTATCAAATAGTATGATATTTAGGATGAAACTGATCACAGAATGAGGGGTTTCAGTGAATCTTCAAATAGTTTCTCTTGGTGGAAATGCCACAGAGAGTACTTGCACAAACTAAGACAGTGACAGCTTCACTAGGCAATAGTACCTTCCAAGGATACCGTGATCTATATGGTTTGTCCTTAATCAAAACATCGTTACATGGTGCAAACCTGTACTGCTACCCTGTCTTTTCCCGGCAATGTCTCTTGTGGTAGATTTATTTTGCAAATCCCAACCCCTTTCTCTCTTTTCACCTCCACTCATAATACTTTTTAGAAAGAGGAAAAACAAAGACACTGTGCCTTTCATTACTTGGATATGTTCTTTGCATGTCTACCTCTCCCGTAGCTCAGTTTGAGAAGAAGCCTGGTGATGCTAATTCCTAATATAAATTCTGTTTGAGTTATAATGGATGACCACGTTTGCTCCAATTAAGATGCTCTTCGTGACCACACCATAACAATAACGAACAGACCCTTTGGTTGGCTTTATAAACTCGGCAATCATAACAATAATAAAAGGTCTCACTTAACTCTTCCTTAGAGGAAGCTTCACAAAGAGGTTCCGGGAATTCCAGCTTTAGGCAATCAAGAGTCTCACTAGGTGACCCACCAGAAATAAAGGAAGAAGGCCACAAAAGGACAGATTTAGACCCAGGCAGAGGCTCTTTTTTATTTTGTTGCAATTCATATTTTGTCTCCTGCTAGAAAGTGACCACTTCTTCCTGTCTTGACTCTGGAGACACCATGGAACAGTAACACCAAAGGGCCTGATCCAGATTCTGGGAGAACCCAGCAACACAGCATCACATCAGGAGACTGGATGCATTTCAAGACCTTCACGAGAAAAGTATGGGCCTCTGTTTACACACTCAAGTTTGGAGAAATATTCACAAATAATTTTACTTTTGGTTCTGACTTGGCTTATTTTCCAGGCTGCCATTCTTTACAGATGGCAGCTGCCTCTGTCTCAGTCCTCCCTATTTCCTGGTCTGTACCTAAGGGTTAGAGATTATGCGCTATGCTGAGACATCTGGTCCTCAAGTCATCTGCACAAGCTGCTGTCCACCAGAGAGCCCCCACCAGAGAACTAAGGGACCACCTCTCAATATGCAGGGATGCACGTTCCTTACCTACTCGGGGGGATGAGCACTTCACATCCACTGTATCATTGCCTGTAATATTATTTAGATGATGGATTTCTTTTCACTTTTAAAAAACTGACATTTATTTTTAAATTGACAGGTAAAATTGTATGTATCAGAAGCAAGATGTTTTGATATATATATGAAATCACAATGGACAAAAATATGCATTATATTAGGAATAGAACACTTCAGTACGTATTACAGTACTACAATATGCTGTTATTATCTCGTCACAGCTTTGTAACAGGACTCTTGAACTCGCTCCTGTATGACTTGAACATCTGTAACCATTGCCCATCACTGTCCCAACACCATCCCCTCCTCCACTCTCAGCTTCTTATAGAGAAGGCAAAACTTCAGGGAGGTCCAAGTTCAAGTATCTGGTAAGTAATTATGTGGATTAATTCTCAAAGAAGCCCTACATGTGGATGAGCAACAATTTAGTTCAGTGTTTTCCTAAGTGTGGAAGAATTTTAATGATGGAAAATGTTAAATGGCTTTGAGTCACAGTAAGAAAGTTTTTTCCTATTCAATTATCTTTTAATTCTTCAAATTATGTCAAGAAGGAAATATCTAATTTAGTGCTAGAATGTCTTCATATTCCTAAACATTAGTCATTTTTTCTTTCTTTCTTTCTTTCTTTCTTTCTTTCTTTTTTTTCTTTCTTTCTTTCTTTCTTTCTTTCTTTCTTTCTTTCTTTCTTTCTTTCTCTTTTTCTCTCTCTTCCTTCCTTCCTTCCTTCTTTTCTTTCTTTCTCTTTTTTCCTCCCTCCCTCCCTCCCTCCCTCCCTCCCTTCCTTCCTTCCTCCCTCCCTCCCTCCCTCCCTCCCTCCCTTCCTTCCTTCCTTCCTTCCTTCCTTCCTTCCTTCCTTCTTTTTTCCTTCCTTCCTTCCTATCTTCCTTCCTTCCTCTTTTCTTCCATGAGGGAGGACTGGTCATTAGTTTGGATAGCTGGAATTTGCCCCATTGTTGTGTCTGCCATGTTTTCACATGGCTGCCTTCTGGCAGGGAAAGGGATGCGAGTGTTTCCTTAATGCTAATGATAATTTCCTCTTAAATATTTTTTTCTTTTTAACAAGTAAATTAAACATAACCAATTCAGTTCTGCAGTCATGGAGTAAAGCAGGGAAGGTATATAATGTTGTATATAACATTTATGTGTATAAAGGAAACAGACAAAACACACACACACACAAAAAGAATAAAGAAAGTAAAGGAGATATTTCCTTTACACACCCATCTAACTCCCATGTGTGAGAACAGAATTGAATGTTACCTTTGGAGATGTGCCCTTTGGAGGTTGGGAAGTCACCCTCAGTAAAGAACAAATCACTTGTCAGATGAAAGCACAGGGATGCTTAAATCAAGCCTCAAATACAAAGGGCACAGGCATTGTGTCAGTAGAGGCATCCACACCAGGGACCCTGAATTCAAAACTTCCTTGGCCATTTCCATATCTGCAGTCCTTAGCAAGTGGTGGGAACTTGCTGAGACGCAATTCCTCCCAATCTGGATCATTTCCAGGATTAAATCAGATGGTAAATACCAGGCACTGCACATTGGGGTCCGTCTACCTAAAGATTTTAAGAGATAACAGAAAGCATTTGGGGACCTTGACATCTGTCTGCTTTTATTGGTTTTCTGATCCTAGACACATCACTTAGCATACCTATAAATGCAGAGATAGATTGATAGCTATTAGATAGATAGATAGATAGATAGATAGATAGATAGATAGAAAAAATGTAGGCATGGGTATAAATTTTTGTGCACAAGTTTGGGTAAATTATACAACCCAAATTATTGAAGGGATAAATAGACACCATGCCTAGGACTTAGTGAGTGATTAGTAATTCACAATTATTACACTTTTCCAAAATCAGAAAGTAAAGTTGATTTTCAAACTCATTCCACTTTACATCTTCACTTTTTAACTTTTGAGGAACTTGCTCATGGAGCAAATGAAGCTTGTGAGGGGTCTACAGAGACAGTATGTCTTTTATCTCTGACTTATTTATTGTCTGAGGACATTGTGTCCTGGGAGGCCACATGCATTGCTGAATACACAGTTCATCCTACAGAAACAACCCACAAAAACAAGAAGAAATTGAGATGTCAAATCACAAACTCTGATTACCATCTCCCTGCATTTAAATCAATTAGTATTGATAATAATAGGTGCAACTACCTTTTTGATTTCTTACCATGTATCAGCACAGCCTGAGGAACTTCAAGTGATTAATTCCACTCAATTTTTATTACTGTCCTAAGAGATGGGTCCTTTTCTTAAGATGCTTTTTCACAGATGAGCAAACCCAGGAACTGAGGTAAAATAATGCATGATTTGAGGCAAAGTCAGGATTCTAACCCAGAAACTGATTCCAGAACTGAAGATTCTAACTTTTATCCTGTGTGCTAGCCAGAACCACGTGAATATGTGAAAGGAAGTCCAGCAAACTTCTGAGTTTCCTAAGAAGACAATGTGAAGGTGCTAAATGCATCTTTAATTAGAATGCATCTACATCTATGTTTAAGGATATTATCAGGGGGAGATGTGGATGTAGGGTTCTCACCCTCTACCTATATACCTATATAGAGTTCTATCTATTTCCCTGCTGGTCTGCATAATCCAGTCTATCTTTCATTAGAAACAGAACATTTATTTCTAGAGAAAACCTTGGCTTTTTGACACAGACATTAAATTGTTTCATTATTCATATTACTGAAAAATTTCTGGGATGTAATTTTGGTTTGTAATGAGTAAATTCTTAGATCTATTTTATTTCACATTGGACTTTTTTAATTATTTAATTTTTAGTTGGTGCACTATAGTTATTCATAAAGTAGGATTCACTGTGATATGTTCATGGATGCACTTAACGTAGCTTGGTTTGTTTCATTCTGCCGTTCCACACCCTTTTCCCATCTTTCCACCCCAGCCTTGTCCCACTTCCTCTACTCTGCTGTTCTTCCTCCTACGTTCATGACATGCATTTCTTTAATTCCTTATTACTCTCCAGACTCCACATTTAAGGGAAAACATTTGACCCTTGGCTTTCTAGATCTGGCTTATTTCACCCAGTATGATGTTCTCCAGTTCCATTCATTTACCAGCAAATGGCATGATTTCATTTCTCTTTCTGGCTGAGTAAAATTCAATTGCCGTGTGTGTGTGTGTGTGTGTGTGTGTGTGTGTGTGAGATTTTCTTTATTCAATCATCTTTTGAAGGGCACCTAGGCTGGTTCCATAACATGACTTTTGGGAATTTCACTGCTATAAACATTGGCATGCATGTATCACTATATGCTGATTTTACGTGTCTATCACTGTATGGTGATTTTAATTCTTTTGGAAAATACAAAGGAGTGGGATAACTGGGTCATAAGGTGGTAACACTCCTACTCCTTTTAGGTGTCTCCACGATGCTTTCCAAAGTGGTGGTACTAATTTGAAATCCCACCAACAATGTGTATGTTTACTTTTCCCCCCAACCCACAGGCTCATTGCTATCTGCCAATGTAACTGGAGTGAGATGAAATCCCAGTGTAGTTTTGATTTGTATTTCTCTGATTGCTCAAGATGATGTATATTTTTCTTCATGTATTTGTGGGCCATTTGTATTTCTTCTCTTGAGAAGGGTCTGTTTAGTTCTTTTTTCCATTTGTTGATTGGGTTCATTTGTTTGTTTGGTGTTAATTTTTTTAAGTTCTTTATATATTCTGATTATTTATCCCCTGTTGGAAGAGCAACTGGCAAAGATCTTCTTGTATTCTGTAGACTCTATCTTTATAATTTTGTTTCCTTTGCTGTGTAGAAGCTTTATAATTTGAAGTCATTCTACTTATTGATTCTTGATTTTATTTCTTGAATTTTAGGAGTCTTATTAAGAAAATCAGTGCCTGTGCCAATATGTTGGCGTGTTGATCTAGCACAACTTGTTGGAGTGTTTCTTCTAGCAGTTGCAGTGTTTCTGATCTAATTCCTAAGTCTTTGATCCACATTGAATTGATTTTTGTGCAGGGTGAGTGATAGGCATCTAGTTTCCTTATTGTACATGTGGCGATTGTTATGATTTGGATGCGAGGTATCCCGCAAAACCTCACATGTGAGACAATGCAGGAAGGTTCAGAGGAGAACTGATTGGGTTGTGAGAGTTTTAACCCAATCAGTGAATTAACCCCATGAGAAGGGTTAACTGAATGGCAACTGAAGTGGTAGGGTGTGACTGGAGGAGGTGGGAATTGGGGCGTGGCTTTGGGGTATATATTTGTATCTGGCCAGTGAAGTCTCTCTCTCTCTTTCTGATCATAATGAGAACTTGTTCCCTCTGCAACACTCTTCCACCATGATGTCCTGCCTCACCTCAAGCCCCAATGAATAGAGCCTGCATTCTATGGATTGAGACCTCTGAAACTGTGAGCCCCTAAATGTTTATTTAAACCTTTCCTCCTTTACAGTTGTTCTAGTCAAGTCCTTTAGTCACAGTGGTAAAAAAGCTGACTAAAATAGAAATTGGTACCAAGAATTGGGGTCATTGCTGTGACTAACCGGACTATGTGGTTCATAAGTTTTTGGAGCATCTTGGAATCAGTGGAAGGAAGGAATCAGTTTAGCAGTACAAGCTGGAAATGCTTTAAATTGTTGTAAGCAGAGCTTACTGGCCAATTTTGGTGTGTGCTCAGAAGACCAAAATGCCAATAGGATCATGGATAGTGAAGACAGAGCTTGAGAAGGTTTAGAGGCAATCGAGTATACCACTGGTAATTGGACTAGAGACCATTCATTTATTTTCTAGCTCAGAAGTTGTCTGCATTTTTCCCATATCCTGAGACTTTCTGTGAGGCTTATTTTAAAGTGATGGACTTATTAGTCTGGCAGAAGAAATGTCTTAGAAGCATAGCATTCAGCATTTGGCATGGCTGTTGCTGGCAGCTTTTAGCCAAATTTATTGTGACAATCAGGAGCAGAAAGCAGAGCAGAAATATTCGCAAAACTTGAACTTGAAAGGTAGGGCTAAGAAAGTTGCAGTTAAAGATATTACCACCACCACTAAAGAAATGCTCAAGACTTTGCCCAAAGACAATAAGAAAGGTAGCTTGAGGGCATCTCAGGAGCCAGAAAGACCACACCCATCTCAGGTTAAAGGGAATAAAAATAAAAATTTCTCTCGAGAAGAGACCAGTGGGAAATCCTTCTTGCACAAGGGGGCCTAGGAAGTCTTTTCAACATGTTCAGCCACTCAGAAACTCGGAGGCTGCTGCAACCAGGGTCCCGGAGGTTTGGCTGCTGCTCCAGATGGCAGCAGACCTTGGTGTCAACCACATGATGTTGGCCACATGATGTTGGTTCTTCCAGAATGCAGGATGCTGGAGTTAGGGATGAATGGAGGGTTTCACCAAGATTTCAAAGAAAGGACTTAGAGGCCAGGCAAAGTACAGCAGGGTCAGGGTCCCTGTGGGCACCCCCCTAAGAAAACTCAATGTGGAGATGTGAGGAGGAAGCCAAAACTGCAGTGTAGACCCTGGAGATTAAGAAATGCCAGTAACATGGAACATCATCTAAGGAAAGCTGCAGGAATTGAGCAGAGACAAGCCAACAGAAACGCCACTTGGGCTGCAACCAACAAGGCTACGGTGGTGGTGCTACGCAAACCATTTGGAGAGAACATCAAGATGCCATGTTCCCCAGATGCAAGATATGGAGCTACAGGACTTGTTTGCCCAGCTGGACTTTGGTCTTGCTTTGGTCCAATCCCTTCTTTCTATGCCCCTAACTTTGTGAACAGAAATGTTTACTCTGTACCATTGTATATTGGATACTTGTAAGTTGCTTTACAGGAACTCACAATGCAAGATTTCATTGAGCCTCAGAGAGACTTTGGACTTGAACTTTGAGCAATCTCAGAACTGTTGAGACTGTGGGGATTCTTGGAAATGACAAAATGAACTTTACATTGTGAGATGGTTGTGACCTTTTGGGAGCCAGAGGTGGAATGTTATGGTTTGAACGTGAGATCTCCCCTGAAAGCTCGTGTGTGAGACAATGTAAGAAGGTTCAGAGGAGAAATTATTGGGTTGTGAGAGTTTTAACCCAATCAGTGAATGAATCCCCTGATAGGGATTAACTGAGTGGTAACTGAGGGTGGGTAGATGTGGCTGGAGGAGGTGGGTAATTGGGGGCTTGCCTTTGGCTATATATTTTATATCTGGCAGGTGCGCTCTCTCTCTCTCTCTCTCTCTCTCTCTCTCTCTCTCTCTCTCTCTCCCCGTCTGCATCCTGATCATCAAGTGAACTACTTCCCTCCACCATACTCTTCCACTATGTTGTTCTGCCTCACATCAATCCCAGAATAAGAGAGCCAAGTGTGTATAAAATGAGACCTCTGAAACCTTAAGCATAATCTTTTCCTCTTCTAAAATTGTTCTTGTCAGGTCTTTTAGTCACAGCCATGAAAAAGTAGACTGAGAAAACTTATGAAAATTATTCTTTTTCCAATATTTTGGTTTTGGTACCTTTTCAAGAATCAGATGACTCTGTATAATGTGTCTTTGTGTCTGTGTCTTCTGTTCCATTGGTCTTTGTGTCTGTTTGATGCCAGTACCAGCTGTTTTTGTTACTGTTTCCTGTAGTGTAATTTGAGATCAGGTACTCTGACGCCACCAGAATGACTTTTCTTGCTCAGTATTGCTTTGGCTATTCTGAGTCTTTTATTCTTACATATAGATTTTAGAATTTTTTTCTAGTTGTGTAAAGAATGTCACCAGCATTTTGATGAACAAGATAAAAAAAAAGATCATCTCCAGAATACATTGTGATTAAAATGTCCAATATAAAGAATAAGGGTAGAATTCTAAAAGATTCAAGAAAAAATGGCAGGTCACATTTAGAGTCAAACCAATATGAATCAGAGTTCATCTCCTAGCCCAGACTTTAACAGAGAGGAGAACTTGGAATATTATATACAAAACTCTGAAAGACAACTGCCAATAAAGATTGCTTTAGTGGACAAAGCTATCTTTCACAAATGAAGGTGAAATTTTAAAAACCTTCTAAGATACACATAAACTAAAAAAATTTATGACTAAACTGGCATTACAGAAAATAACTTAAAAATATTTCATGCAGAGGAAATGGAAAACAAACTTCAAAGAGAGTAAATGAATTACTCTCACCAGAAAAGTGGCTTAGTAAAGGAGATTTATGTCTGAATAAAATTTTAGAAATAAATCAAAGTGAATGAAAATAATAATTGTTCTATAATAACTCTGAATATAAATGGTCTCAACTCTCCAATTAAAAGATATAGAGGATTCCCAGGACCTAATCATATGTTCTTTAAAAATAGTTATCATTCAGGCAAAGATATTTATAGGCAGACAATGAAAGGATGGAAAAAATATACCTTGCAAATGGAGACCAAAAGCAAGCAGGAGTACTTACTCTCATATCTGACAAAGCAAACTTCAACCCAAAATTAATCAGAGAGAAAAGGAAGGTCATTTCATACTGGTTAACACTCTAACAAAAAGATAATAATTGCAAATGTTTATGGCACAAATGTCAATGCACCTACAAAAATAAATGGTATAGATTCCAATACAATATTCCTGAGTGATTTCAACACATCTATCTCACTAATAGATAGGTCTTACCTTAGATCTTAAAAACCTTTTCTCTAATTCCTTAACACCCAGCGCTCCCAAAGAATTGTAACCTAGGTACATTCTTGCAGTTTACATTATTATAATTCATTGATTTGTGCCAAAGAGGAATCTATCTATATGCTACTTTCCATACCTACTCTGTTGTCTCTAAAAATCTTAGCCTTCATGAATAAAATTGGCAGCTGTCATGACTACTTAATTGTATGATGACTGAACTAAGAAATGAAGTCTTGAGTGTATAAACTTCATTTCAGTGGAGGATAGAGACACCAAATAGACACACTGGTCTTCATGTTCCAACCTTTAGGCCTATAGCTCCCAAATTCTCATGCATGTGTCCATATAAGCTTTTTGTAGGCATTTAATTAGGGTTTTTGTAATGGCTATAGAATTTATGTCAAGAGTCCAGGGTCAAGTATCCAGCCTAATCACTCTTTCATCAATGGGGTAAAAAGGAAGTGATTATAAAATTTTCTTACCCTCACATAGTGTTTTAACCCTGACTGATAAAGTGGATTTAGGCTAAAGTTTGAAGTAGGAGAGATAATGCAAATTTTATGACCATGTAGAAACCTTAGACTCAAGCATATGGGCTGGAAATCATGATGTGTTAATAGTTGGCACTTGGGCTCCGTAAGATCCAAACACAGACCTGTTGTCCAGAATCAGGACTAGTAAAAACTTTCATGGCTTGGAAAAGAATTTTAAGAGCATATTAGAGAGCTGGCTTTAAGCTACTTTCTCATTCCTTGTATTATGCCAAAGTTTAAATGCAAAAATGATTATATATATATTGATATATATATATAAATGATTATATATATATTATATATATTATATTATATATATATACCAGATTTATTATTCAGATTATATATATATATTATATATATATTATATTATATATATATATATATATATATATACCAGATTTATTATTCAGTGGTCCTAAAATGACCAGGGGCTAAACCACTTAATAGGTTAATTACTGAGAAAATTTACTAAATGCAACAAATTCACTATTTGCAGTTGCCTTTCATGAATTATAACATTAAGTTCTAGTACATAAAGCCTGAAAGGTAATTGACCCTCCCTATACCCCTGAAAAGTTAAGTATGTTTCAATCACATATTTCACAGTTGTTTAAATAAAAATATCCACCATTACTATTGGCATAATTCCAGAATGCAGAAGGTCTTTCCTTATTTGGTCTCTGTAATTCCAGCTAGGATAATTTCAAACAATGGCAACCCGAGTGTTAGTTTCCTTTGCATTGCTGTGACCAAAATACCTGGCAAGAACTACTTTGAGGAGGGATAGCTTATTTTGCCTCACAGTTTCAGAGATTCAGTCCATGTTTGGCTGGCTCCAGTGCTCTGGACCCAAAGGGACATGGCAAAAAGTTATGAAGTTTCTCATCTCATGTTGTCCAGGAAACAAAGAGAGAGAAGTGGAAGGGACCCCAGGAAATATGAACCCTTCCAAGTCATACCCTCAGTGATCCACCTCCTCTAGCCATGCCCCATCTACTATAGTTGCCACCTAGTTAGTCCATTTAAATTAGGATGGACTGATTAGATTACAACTCTCACAATCCAATAGTTTCATCTCTGAACATTCCTGCATTAACACAAGAGATTTGGAAGATGCCTCATGTCCGAACCATAACACCTGACTGTCAAAATGCCATATCTGTCAATGCACTAGAACACTGTGTGTAAGAAGCAGAAAGGGCAGGTAATGACATGCATACCCAAGGTGTAAATGACTTTCTTTTCCTCTTCTCCGAAGGAAACCATGAGGAGGCAGGGAAAACCATAGAGTAGATTATGTAGGTTGAAATGGAATGATCTTTATGGGTTATACTGAGCAACATAAAGTGAGATCAGAGTTCAGGGTAGGATCTGCTTCCATATGTATTTTTAAGGGAGAAATATATGAGGATATGCACTTGATAACTCTGGAAAGATATATACACACATACATAGTGTAGTACGGATTCTCTTTGAAGACAGGAGCTGAGGAGATGTGTGGTAAGGCAATTAATTCTCAATGCATGTATCTCCTACATATTCCTTTGCATTGTTTGATTTGTTTTTAATCATGGACAGTAAAAATTGTTTTTTATCACATATAAACGTTTCTCTTTTCCATCTAGTTACAATTTTTATAATGAGTGCTCCCCAAAGACCATATATTAACACCTTAGTCAAACTACAGATGGAACCTTTGGGAAGAAGTTAGGTCGCTGGTGTCCCATGGTTGGATATATTGGGACCTTGACCTTTTTCTCTTTCTGCTGCCAGCTGCCATGGGATCTGCAGCTTTGTTCAGCTCCACCCTCTCTTCTTTGATGTTCTGCCCACCACAGTTCCAGAGCACTGGGGCCATTAACTGAAACCATGAGACCAAGCAAACCTTTCATCCCTTTGAGTAGGTATTTTGTAACCGTGATGGAATATTGACTAAAACACTCCCGGCATTGAAAATAATGACAGCAACATTTACATTTTAACTTCTTATTACGTTCCTGTTCAATCATATTTTCACTTAGTAATTATGATATTCCTCCAGGGAAGATATGTGTTAAACCACTCCAATGGAAAGATTGGGAATGGAGGCTGAGGAACCCTAAGTAATCACCCAAAGCTAGGCCCTGACCCACCATTTCTGTGTGAAATTCAGGCTAATTTACCAATGGACTCCAAAATTCTTTAAATTTCAGACAGGTTCCAGCTACAGTATCACATGTAGAGTTTTATGGCTCATTTGCTCCTATCTGTAATGTTTTAAAGGTTGTATTAAGGAAACTGGGGGTAAGTTTAAGATAATTTCCAAGAGAAAAGTTTTCATTGAAGATTATGTGCCTTAAGCTCATATCATAATTTAACTGTTTTCAAAATCATTAACAAATGAATAAATTCTTATTCATTTTTCCAAATTGCTGAAATTATTTTTGTAAAAGTGTTTTGTGTTCCATAGCAGCTCATTCCTGTAGTATTAATAATGCCGCTCCATCTTCTGTCTTTGGACTGAATTGCCTGAAGATAATTTGCATATCATTATAAATAATTGCTTGCAAATTTTAGTAGTAAAGCTCAGCTTGGAACTGTGACATCTTTCCAAAATAATGAATTCAATAAGCAAAATTGCATTCCTTGATCTAAAGTTAAGTAAACATTCAATAAGATCTATATATCCATTTCAGAAAAACAGAAAAATCTCAGTCTCTGGAGTTGGTGGCACACTGTCCAAAGCCACTTTTTAGAGCCTGTTAATTCTTATTCTAAATTGTCACTAGTAACAGCAATCGTGGTTTTTGCAAGACAGCACGTGGATGGAATGTGTAGTGAGGCCATACACAATCTATTTTTCCCTTAATTTCTAGGAACATTACCTAGAATAGAGGAAAATAATAGGCCTTACAAATAAAACACAAATTAATTTAGCCTTGGCAAAATATAAAACATTCCAGTCATCTGTTTACATGTTTAAGAATAATAAATATGAAACTGCTTATTAATATAGTGATAAATAACTCAAACTTTTGCTTTAGTTCTATATTGTGGTCAATTAAGGTAGGAGACAGGATCAAAGGCAGTTGTGGGCTGGGTGTGGCTTGACAGACATGGGCAAGGCCCCAGGTTCCATCCCCAGTACCACAGAGCAAACAGACAAACAGACCACAAAACAAAAACAAAAGCAAAATGCTCTGCAAGTGCTGCAGTGTATCCCCGAAGCTCAGAAACTAAGCAACGTCAGAGCTTACAGAGGGCGGCATGCTTGGCGGGTGATGCCAGAGGAGGAGAGTCAGAGGGGAGGTCTTGTCACCTAGCAGGTCTGACCACAGCAAATCCAGTAGGGGAGGAAGGAAGCAAGGTAGGCAGCACCCAGATTGCAGGGCAGCTCAGAGAAAGCATCAGCTAGCTCCTGGGCAAGCGCTGCCAGAGCCACTCCTTGTCCAGGGTAAATGGCCTGTTCCAGCCCCCAGGTTCTGTGCCAGGTGCTACAGGTGAAGACTGCAGCCCATGAGGATTCTTGCACACAACACGTTCTTGAGCAAAACCCGAATTGTGGATTTCCTTTGTAGCCATGCCTTCCTTTAAAATAATTTAAAACCATTCTGGATTATATAATGGGCTGTGGTTTTAGAATAAAAGGAGAAAATGTTCATAAAAATAAGCAGAAGGTGGTTGAAATTGCCCAAACTCTACCACTGAAAAGCAAAATGTCTGAATATTTGAATCCTAGTCTCTGAAAATATAAACCTTTGCTTCTAGTCATGGGGTTGAATGGTTATAGCCACATTGCCCAAAATGGTTAAGTGATTTGGATTTCAAGTAACATTTCCAAGATAATGTCATATACAAAAGTATAAAATTTATATGAGAAAATCAAAAGGCAGAATATGTGTCTCTTATTTATTAGGTGAATTCTGAGCCCAAATTTTTAGCATGGACATAGATTTTACACACAGAACTCCTCCACAGCGTGTTGATATCCTGGTACCTGAGCTCTCCTGCACCCCAGCTGAAGCATTTCTAAAGCCCTCCTGACCACACAGCAGGGCCATTTCCTTCCATCTCTTGGGCTGTTGTGAAATCTTTCACAGCCCAAACCAACACCTCTTAAACACGTCTGCTCTATTGGAATCAATAATCCATTAGTTCAATGAATTATTTGGCTCCTGTAAATTTGAGAAATGTTGTGTCACTTTGAACAGTTACCACTCGAAGTCTTCGGATCCTGACTTGGAGCCAGGTTGGGCCGCCTCTGGTTGCTCACCTAGTCACGGGTGGTCAAGCTGAAGTGTATTTTGGTAAAAGTCTGAGCAAAAAAGAGAGTAAGACACTTTCTCTCAAAAAAAAAAAATGAACTTACTGCACAGAGCAATTTGTTTTCCTTTGAAATGGGTAAGCAAATGCTGGACTTTTTACCAATTAAATCATGAAACTGATTCTGCAATGTTCACTTTGCTTCCTTAAGGGTATTTTTTAACAAAAACGCTGAGGTTTGATTATTTATTCAGCCTGGTTTTTCTACTTTCATCCTCTGTCATGAACATTTTAATGAGAAATGTACCTTGTTCTCAATGTCTACTGGAAACCTAATGAGCAAAAAAATGTGAATGTGTTTAACACGTGCACACACACACACACACACACACACACACACACACACAAATATGGGAAGTGCAGGTGTGGACAAAGGGAGGCTCGGCATGCTGGGTTCAGGCCACGATCCTCTGCTTGGTTCTGTGCTATCATTACAATCAAATTCCTTCTGAAAAGAAAAAGAGAAGAAATTGAAAACTCATGAAAAAAAAATGAAGGGAGAGAATATCTGGTGTTAAAGTGAAGCCAAATGAGATGTGAAAACAATAATTATGAAGATTGGAGTGGCTTCTTTTTTTTCCAGGAATTGTTTTCATTTGTTCCCATTTTTCTCACTTGCAGAGATGTACAGAAGTATCCTGGGCCCTGAGTTGGGGTTTGTAAATGATGTGCAAGTATTTCAGGGACAAGTGGGTTTCCTCTGAGGAGTGCAAGGTTGTTTTAAACTAATAATCAATCGATCAAATCTCCCATAATAACAGATAAAAAGAACAATGAGATCATCTCTGTAGATGTAAATGAAAACATTTTTCACAATTCCATATTGATTTCTAATATAAAGTCTCAGAAAATCAAGAATCAATGTTTACTTCATGAACCTGCTAAGAGGTTTTTACAGAATTCCCCCAGTTAACAGCATTTATAATGGCAATAAACTACCTTCTCATCCCCAGGACAGAGAACACCAGAATTCCTGACCAGAAGCTCTTTTTAGTACGGTACCTGGGCTTCTAGGCTTGCAATAAACCAAGACAAATAAATAAAGGACACAGAAGTTGGAAAGGAAGGGGTAAACCTGTCTGGCCAGATAATATGATCATTTCTATAGGAGAGTCCCAGCATTTTCTAAATGCTGCTGGAGTTAATAAATGAGTTTAGCAAGGTTGCAAGATACAAGATCAGAGTGCAAATTTCACCTGAATTTCTATGCACACGTAATGAGCAACTGCAAACTGAAATTGAGAATGCAATGCTATTTACAGAAACAGTGAACTATTAAATATCATGGGATGAATTTATCAAAAGGGAGACAAGTCCTGTACATTGAAATATCAAGACCATGAAGTGATTACTAAGAAGACATAAAAAACAGGCACATATAATTTTCTCATTCATTGAAAATTTGATTACTCTAGTGGGTGAATTATTTCTTCAATAACAATAATAATCTGCCCTAGTTAGTAATTAATATAAAATAATCATTAATTAAAATTAACAATCTCATTTAAAAATAGATTAGATCATAAACCAGAAAGCTACAGAGTCGAGTGTGAAATGCAGGAGTGGTCTTATGCATGTCTGAGGGAGAATTGACTCAGTTCTCCCGGACTCGACTCAGAGCTTCATGAGCTCAGCTAACCAACTCTGTTCACATGTAGATACCAGGTATTAGAATGATTTTTCAGAGTTAATGGTTGGGCTGTGGATATAGCTCAGTTGGTAGAGTGCTTGCCTGTCAAGCACAAGGCCCTGGGTTCAATCCCCAGCACTGGAAAAAAAAAAAAAATCAGAGTGAATGGTTAATGAATATATCTTAAAATAAAAATGGATGAGTCACACATACAGGTTATTATTTTTTATTTACTCATGGATTCAACAAGAATTCTATTAGTCTGTAACAGGAACCTTGCTTTTATCACCGACTGTCTACTTCTGAAGATATGGAAAGGGCGCACTTCCTTGGAATGGGCTTGTCAAGGCAGTCATGTGGGAGAGGAAGTTAAACACAGGCAGAAGCATTTGATTACTTCACACTCCACTCTCATCCCTATGCCACACGGCATCCCCTAGAGGACCAGTGACCCTTGTCACCGAGACCAACAAATGGTGAACCATCGTATGATTGCAAAATAGTTCCTTTTTGCTTTAAACTTCAGATGGACAAATTTTTTTCTCTGTTGACACAGATAATGCTAACATTTAAAGTTTGGGGGACAGATGCTTTCTGGCTTTGCTACCCAGACCTACTCTCTTAGTGTGAAAGACACCATCAGTAATGTGTAAACCCTTGGGAATGATTGTATTCTGGTGAGATTTTACTTTTGTAAACTGTCCATGGATTTGGTTTGGCTCTGGGGTTTTCATGTGCCATCACTTTAAAACACTGAGTTTTGGGGTTGCCATCACAACACAGCCTTACCCATCTTGACACAAACCACCACCATCCTCTTATAGTTCCAGGGGTTGATGAATGTGGTGGTCTCTGACCTCAAGAAATGACATCTAGTAAGAATGGCTGCGAACACCAAAGCACAGGCAATGTGATTGACATAATTGATGGATGTCTCCATAGCATCACAGAATTAGAATATTCTGCTTTTATTTTTGAATGAATAAGACATTTTCCTCCTCCAATGTAATGTGCCTCATCCTTGATGGGATAGAGCTTTTTCACTTTTCCATACTTTCCTTGCTTACTTTTTCTCATTCACCACCAAGAGTGATTCTATGAGACCTCCAGGATCTACCACCAAATAGCACAGCAGCTCATACTTCAGAGCACTGTTGTCCTTATATTTATCTCTTTCTTCACAGACAGGAATCAACTACATAAAAAGTTGCATTTTACTACTTGAATCACTTGCAAGGAGCATTCTAAGTCACCACTGAGTTTGGAGGCAACAGGTACCACCCAGGGTGCTGGCTGTCATTCACACATCACCACCCTCTGTGTGGAACTTTAAAACCTCTCCCCCAAACCACTGCAAATTGCACTAGTGTTTTTATCTTTGTGGTGGGATTTGGTACAATAACTACTTTTCCCTGTAATTTTTTATATCTTCCAAATTTTCTCTAATTAGCATGAATTACATTTGTACCAAAATGAATTATTTGAAGGAAAATACATTATCACTGTTAGTCTTCATAAGCCTCCTAATTATTGGGAAGATATTTCACATTTCATGCCAGTTTGCACAAGACCAGAACAGCAGGTCTCTGCAGAATTTTCTTGAACTGGGATGGCAGGTTAGGTTTATCTTCTGCACACTGTTTTCACATAGGTGATGTTTGTCTCTGGTGATGTGGAGAGAGGGACTCACAGTACAAAGCCCTGCCTCAGAAAGTGACAGGATTGATCATCAATGTCTACTGAAGATTTAGGACAGGTAAAATATGGAGTGAGTCTGTTGCTGACGCCAATGGCAACTGGTACCATGATCAGTCGATAATGATTAATCATCTCCACTCATGCTAATAAGAGGGAATCTAAATCATTTTAGTTTCATAGAAAAGCTCCATGCTGGTGGAGTGTATGCAAAGCCAGAAAGAAGACTCTTCTACCAGAACATTCTCAGCATCCTGAGTCTAATGCATGATGCTCTATGCCACTCACATCACCAGACACCAGGGTGGCCACCACCCACCCACCTAAGGGTGAACTTTAATGAAGTGAATAATGTACGTCTTATTTTCTCTGTATAAATAACACTGAAGGCAATATTAAAATGCAACAGCACATTTATTCATATATGCAAATCATATTTCCTGAAAATAAATTGGAAAATTAAACTCAATCAGCTCAACCTCAAGCTAAAAAGTACATGATTAACCCTTACTTTGTTTTCCGTTAAGCAACATACAGACTATCAAAAATCTGAATCTGATCGGCTACTAAGTGAATGGGTTAAGGAAAGCAATACATTTACTTTTGCATTTTTTGTCACTTTTGCATAATAGACAAGCAATTCTGTTGCCTTGATACAGGTGCTTTTACATGGAGTAATTTATCTCTTTCCATGCACATGTTTTATCATTGTTTGAGATGATCTTTTTTGTAACATCACTACCCTATAATTGATGTATAATAAACCGTGCATGTTTAAAGTGTTCAATTTGATAAGACTTGACATGTTTATGCCCAGGAAAGCAAATCTGAAGTAAGAATAATGCACACATTTCTGCCTCCTCCAAGGTTTCATCCCTTCCTGTCCTAGGCAACCACACAATGCCTTCCGGTTGTTACAGGTTCATTTCTCCCATTCCTTCATACAAATGGGATTGTACTCTAAGTAGCCACTTGGCTTCCCTCCTGTTCTGTGTGTTCATTTGATGTTCCTCATGCTGTGAGTATTGCACAGTCCATTCCTGTCCCCTGTACAGATGTGCTACACTGTGTGTGTGTTCACCTCCAGGGGCACATTTGGGCTACTGGGTTTTGGCCTGTGGGAATCTATTATAAGCATCATCTACACCTTGCTGTCTGGATCTACCCATTCATGTCCCCTGGGTAAGTAAGTTGGTGTGATGGTTGGTTGAGTTGTAGAACAGGTGTGTCTTTAACTTCCTAAGGAACTGCCCGACTGTTCCAAAGTGCAATTGGAATGTATGTTTCCTGCATTTTCATTAGTTCTGCATTCTTGCAGGGTGAATCCTCCTAATCTGGGTGTTCTCAAAGGAGCATGGTGGCATCTCATTGTAGTTTTAATTTGCATTTTACCAGAGGGTAATAATGTTTCATACCTTTGCAGACATTTATACTTAATATTCTCTTTATTATTATTTGTTTGATTTAATATTATTTGGCAGAAATTTCATATATTCTGGACTGAAGATCATTGTCAAATGAATACGTAATCCACAAACACTTGCACCTGTCTTTTGATCAACAATTTTAATCTTTAAGTCAAGTCCCTCTGGGGATGGAGAAAGCTGAGGTTTGCTCCTTTGAAAGTGATGAGACTCCACTGTATCTTGGCTGTGCTGGACGCAGGAAGGCTGGGCTGGCCTGCCCATTGGGTGCCATGCTGCCATGTAGTCCTGGCCCTTGTCATGACTGGAAGATCTCACACCTTCTGATCCCAGATGCTTTCTGGATTTCTGGCCTCCTGGCACTTCTTACTGGGATGCATGAGAACGCCCCTATTCCGTAAGGTAACTGCAGACCCTGGGGAACCAAAGGCACTTCAAGTCAGCACTTGGGCACCTCTGAGCAACTTACAAGCTCCATCCCAGAGAAGTGGAGCCACCGCTCAGATGTGGTGAGTGTCTCCAAACCCATCTGGTTATTTCTACCTCCCAGATTCCTGCTAGAGGTGTGGAGTACCGCTGGTGGTTGGTTAAGACTCTCCCATCCCTGCAAAGCTCTGCATGAACTCTCTTTTCCTCTTCTGGGTGACAGCTGACTTCCCATTCCTAGGCTCAATCACTTGACTAAATGGCAAAAGTGGTGCAGAGGAGAGAGAGAAGGAAAATATACATCCGTAGATGGTAACGTACCACATGCATGTGCATTCACACCCACAGACACACACACACTTCCCTTACTGCAGTGGACGTGGGACCAGGGTTGTCTATTTCTGTAGCCCCAGGATGTCAACTGAGCCTTGACACAGAGAAAGCGCTTGAGGAATGCTTCTGGAATGAAACCCTGATACCACAGAGGCTGCCCTGGATTTTTAGACCTCAGTGCCCAGCATGGGATGCTCTGGACTAGCAACTGGCTCCTTCTCCCATCAGGGAAAAATGGAAGAGCTATCACACCAAGTGTAAGTATGAGAGTTTGAACATCAAATATGTGTCAGATACCATGAAAGGCACTTTCAAAAGTTATCTATAATATAATACGGGATGCATTTGATGATTTTCCTCTTAAAGATGCAGCAACTGACCTTGAGAAGGGTCAAATCTCTTCGATGTTGCCAGGAAGGGAAAGGACAAGGGTTTATCCCGGGACCTAGGGCTTCAAAAAACCTAGGGCCTTTTCACCAGGTCACATGGAATTAAGAGGTCTACCTGGGAATCCTTCCTGGGAATTAAGGAAATATCCTTGGTCAAAGATGGTCTTGGAACTCCCCACTTGCAAACCCACATCTCAGGGAAGATAGGACTTGGAACCACAGGTTGAAGTTTGTAGTTTGCTGGTGCCAAACCTGTTATATGGGACACACCACATACAGTCTAGAACCCATCACAGCCTTTGGCAGGTGGCCTGACCTGGAAATAACCCCAGAAGGCTAGGTTTTGATCAGAAAACTTGCATCAGCTTTTCAAGGTCATCGTCAGAATTTTAAATTTTATTTTATTTTATTTTTCATTTATCTACAATGGCCTTCATTTTTCAGCCAAGCCTTCTAATTTCCTTGGTGTTCTGGATGTTCACATAGGTACATGACATGTGTTTGGAAAGATATTGAGAAGTTGGGAGAGGTTAGCACACCTCACTTGGCCAATCAACAAACAGGACCTCAGGAAAAAAAAGAAATTCCCAGTAAGTTGAGTAAAAACTCCAAGTAAAGTAAAGTAGATAAGCAGTCACATAGTCTCAAGGTTGCAGTGGGAAAAGGAAAGAATACAAAGGGGCTCCAGGCATTCCAGAACACAAGCCAAGCCTCCCTCCCTCCACAGAGGCATCTGGCAGGCCAGGACCAGGCAGACACCTTAGAGTGGACAGTCCCACACGCTAGGTCACTCAGCCACAGACCCTTGAGCTCCAGAGCCTCTCACAGGTCTTGTCTTTTTATTCTCCAAATGACCCACCACATTCCCCCTCTTGCTGGGGCCAACCTCTTTTTTTTTTTTATTGTAAACAAATGGGATACATGTTGTTTCTCAGTTTGTACATGGAGTAAAGGCGTACCATTTGTGTAATCATAAATTTACATAGGGTAATGTTGTTTGATTCATTCTGTTATTTTTTCCTTCCCCCCACCCCTCCCACCCTTCTTTTGTCTCTATACAGTCCTTCCTTCCACCATTCTTGCCACCCTCCTTAACCCTAACCCTAAACCTAACTCTAACCCTAACACTAACCCCTCTCACCACCCATTATATGTCCTCATCCACTTATCAGCGAGATCATTCATCCTTTAGTTTTTCGAGATTGGCTTATCTCACTTAGCATGATATTCTCCAATTTCATCCATTTGCCTGCAAATGCCATAATTTTATCATTCTTTATGGCAGAGTAATATTCCATTGTGTATATATACCACAGTTTCTTTATCCATTCATCAATTGAAGGACATCTAGGTTGGTTCCACAATCTGGCTGTGGTGAATTGAGCAGCAATGAACATTGATGTGGCTGTATCTCTGTAATATGCTGATTTTAAGTCCTTTGGGTATAGGCCGAGGAGTGGGATAGCTGGGTCAAATGGTGGGTCCATTCCAAGCTTTCTGAGGAATCTCCACACTGCTTTCCAGAGTGGCTGCACTAATTTGCAACCCCACCAGCAATGTATGAGTGTACCTTTTTCCCCACATCCTTGCCAACACCTATTGTTGCTTGTATTCTTGATAATCGCCATTCTAATTGGAGTGAGAAGGAATATTAGGGTGGTTTTGATTTGCATTTCTCTTATTACTAGAGATGTTGAACATTTTTTCATATATCTGTTGATTGCTTGTAGATCTTCTGTGAAGTATCTGTTCATTTCCTTAGCCCATTTGTTGATTGGATTATTTGTATTCTTGGTGTAGAGGTTTTTGAGTTCTTTATAGATTCTGGAAATTAGTGCTCTATCTGAAGTATGAGTGGTAAAGATATTCTTCCACTATGTAGGCTCTCTCTTCACATTACTGATAGTTTCCTTTGCTGAGAGAAAGCTTTTAGTTTGAATCTATCCCAGTTGTTGATTCTTGCTTTTATTTCTCGTGCTATGGGAGTCCTGTTAAGGAAGTCTGGTCCTAAGCCAACAAGTTGAAGGTTTGGACCTACTTTTTCTTCTATAAGATGCAGGGTCTCTGGTCTGATTCCGAGGTCCTTGATCCATTTTGAGTTGAGTTTTGTGCAGGGTGAGAGATAGGGGTTTAATTTCATTCTGTTGCATATGGTTTTCCAGTTTTCCCAGCACCATTTGTTTGGGGCCAACTTCTTGAAAGTGAAGCCACATTTTAATTCTCCAAAGCAAAGCCATACTGTAGGCTTTGACTGTGAGGGACCTGGAATCCAGCCACCCTGGGACTTGAGAGAACGGGGATTCCATTTTTTGAGGTTTGAAGAATCCTAGAATTCAGAGGCTGGGCCCAGCCTGGGAGGAAAAGAGATTTCAATGTGATTGAATCTCCTGCCCCTCACCCTGGACCCCTCTGGCACAAGCTACTGGACAGCACCTTCTTATTTTAATGAACCATGTAATGATTCCATAAGGTGTTAAGCTTTTGTTCATTGGGGTAAAACAGCAAGATTCCATGACTGCCCCCAAATAAAAGATGTTTCTTTGTTTTTCTTGTCCTTCCAATCTACTGGGATGGTAATTCTTCTGTGATTGTATCTATATAACTGGGCAAAAGAAGGAAGAGAAGACAGAAAAGAAGCCACATGTAAACTTAGTCCTGTTATTTTCTTTTTGTGACTGAACCAGACTGGACAGTCACTTGGGCAATATTGAGATCAGAAGTAAGATGATCAAAGGAACCAAAAGAAACCACTAATTTGATCAAAGAAAGTCTCCAATAGCTAGACAAAGACATGCCAAATTGGACTGTGTATAGAAATGGGCTGCATCAAAGACTGGTGACCAGCATCAGAACTCAACCAAACTGAACCCTGCACAGCTGAGACTCCTGACTGGCCAGCTGAAGGCTGACCCTGCCATTGCCAGTTGAGCTTGTTGATCCAGTTTTCAAGAAAGTGAGGAGAATGTGGAATGCACAGTGTAGGTGTCAGAAGTACAGCTGGGACTGGTGACTTTAATGAACAAGCCAGTTGACCCAGCCGTCTTCTAATTGCCTGCCAATCAACTGCGTGCAGAGTGGCCAGCCCATCATTGTATGATTTTGTATCCCCCTTTTTTGTGAAGGTGAGAAATCAACTTTGTCTCTCTCTTTGTATCTCCATGGCTGATAGGGTCGAACATGACATGGGGTGGATTGTGTCCCCCCAAAGGTACACTGAAGTTCTAACCGCTGTATCCTTGGGATGTGGCCTGGTTTGGTAATAGGGCCATTGCACCTGTGATTAGGAGACCACACTGGCAGAGGTATCAGAGAAAAACCATGTGACAATAAAGGCAGAAACAGGAGTACCAGGGCCATAAGCCCCGTGAGGTTTGATGGACAACTCCAGAAGCTGGGAGAAAGGCCCAGAAAAGACTACCCTGTGGCTTTCAGAGGGAGACTGGCTCTCCTGGCCCTTTTGTGTGGACTTCCAGCCTCCAGGGCAGTGAGACAACATACCCCTGTGGTTTAAAGCCACCTAGTTTATGACTCTGCCATGGCCATTTTGGGAACCGATACACTCTCTCAGTGAAGGGAGGGGGAGAAAGCCAAAGGGTATAACACTGAAGTCACAAAATTACAAAATACTAGAAGGACCTTCAACACTCATTCTTGTCACATGTTTTTCCTACTTGGGATCTACACTAATCTAACCCCTCAATTTAGCTCCCCAAATGTATATTCCATACATTTACCAAGCAAGTCTGGAAAATGCTCCATCACATCATCTTAGGAAACACAGAGTGACTTCAGCACATTAAAGGAACTGACAAGGCCTGCAGCCTGGAAACCTCGTTCCCTCAGAACAAGGTAGAACATTCCAAAGATCTTTGAAAATGGCATACTTTGGAACCATATGTCTGTATCTACCTATGAAACTGGGCTTTCATGGATATTACCTTGGGAAATCAAATCTTCTCATTTTATAGATAGAGAACCATGAACTAAAGAAGCAAAGAAACTAGTTCAAAGTCATGCAGTGTCATATTCTGAGCTCTGATTGTCCTACCGTGAAGACTGCACTCACACGCTGTGGATCTTCTGGTTGAATGGAGAATGTCTTATGCAAACCTCTGTCTCTGTCCTTCACTCACTTCAGGATCATCAGAAATCCATGCTTCCTCCCAGGTGTTTTTCCTCCCTGGAAGTTCAAGGGCCTGGATGAGGTAACTGTGATGGGCTGCAAGTTTTCATCCTCTCAAAACTGACATGTGGCAGCTGCAGCCTCCACGGGATGGCATTTGGAGGTGAGTCCTCCAGAAGGTGTTAGGTTTAGATGAGGTCATTGACATGGGTTTCCCATGATGGCATCAGTGTCCTTATCAGAAGAGGAAGAGACCAGAGCTCACTCTCTCCACCGTGGTAAGACACATAAAAACGGGGAAGTGACTGGGAGCCAGGAAGAGGGCCCTTACCAGAACCTGACCACACTGGCACTAGAACCTGACAACCATACTCCAAAGTTATGAGACTGTCTGTCCTTCAAGCTACCTAGCTTATGATGTTTGTCTTGGCGGCCCCAGCAGACGAGACAGTCATTTCTAAGATCCCTTCCAGTATGGAGTTGACCTGACTATCCATCTCGCTCCTATGTGGCTAAAAGATGCAGTTTGTCCTTGGATGGAACCTCTATCCAAAGAGCCAAGTTCTGATTTGGGTGAAGGATGTCTCATCCTCCCCTGTCCACGTCTCAGCTTGGCTCTGTCATGAATTCAGGGCTAATGAGTTAATGTATGTGAAGGTGCTTTGTTAATGGCCTGGTCCAAACAGGAATGTTCATGCATTCAGGTTGGGAGCACCACTGCCAGGCTGGAGCTGCGTGTGCCAGGTAACACACCTTGGCAGTGGGGTCGTGGGCGCAGGACGTTTGTGAAACATGAGATGAGTGTGCTGAACAAGTGCACGTGTGCTTCGTTTCCATCTAGTGCAAACTTAAAGGCACTGAGCAGTACATTTGCAAGCCTGAGCATTCAGAGAAGCTGCTCAAAGCCACGACCAGGCTGTGACAGCATCTATACAGTATTGGATGAATAACATCCTCTGTGACTTGGCTTCTCCTGGAAGACGGGTATAGTTGTCTACTGGCGTTCTTGGGGGACTGGTTCCAAGACTCCTGCAAACACAAAATTCATGAATGTTAGAAAGTGGCACAGTGTTTGGATGGAACCTACCTTCTTCTGTATACTCTAGATCATCTCTAGATGACTGAAGTTACCTAATACAACACAATGGAGAATAAGGATGAGAAAAACATCTACATTTTCAGTGTGGAAAACTGAGCTTCAAATATTAGTGACTGAGGTTGGTTGAATGGGCACATTCAGAACTTGCAGACACACTGACTTCCTCGGGTTGATGGGAAGTTTACATGAAGTGAGGCAGGTGAAGAATGGAGCTGTGCATGCCAGCTGCAGTGTGCACACACGTCTATGTGCATTTTATGTATAAAGCATACACAAACATCATAGGCCCTTGTTGTCTTTCAATCTTGATTTTGCAAACTGCTTTGTTCCCTGTGGCTGGCCCTATGTCCCCAAAGTAAGCCATCAGAAACAAGAAACAGGAGGTGACATTTTGGAAGCATAGCCCTGAATACCTGGGCTTTGGCAGGAGCTTGAAGGGCCCCAAGGTCTGCATTCCTTCTCCAATATCTTGGGGTGGTACATTTGCAAGAAACACTTCGGGCTCCAAAGCATGACCTGCAATGACCTGGATTGTACGTTTCACCTGATGATTCTACTTCTCTCCTTAAGAAGTGTTAAACCCTTTTCTATGAGAAAATTAAGAATATGAAAAAACAGTTGCAATTCTGGCCTCATCAACCTTTCTGTCTTGAACTCCAACCTTCACACAATACTGAGGATTTAGCTAGAGAAACATTTGCATCCATAATTTTAAAAGCAGAAGAAAACAGACTCGGGAAAAAAAATCATGCCTTGACCACAGGAACTTAAAGGGCCATTTTGATCTTTGCCTCCTGCCTGGCTGGAGGTGCTCTCAGCTTGCACAAAAATGTCAAAATGAAGTGTTGGGGTAATGGAGAGTTAATGGAACTGGGAGCCTGATGTATAACAAAAGGGCCTGAAAAGAGGGGTGAGTATGATTTATTAACAGCAATATATGGAGCTTGGAGCCTGCAACATTTATGAAAAAAGAAAACGCAGCCTTTCACAAGGGCCAAGGCTCCTGCCTGCCGCAGGATAGAGTCACTGGTGGGGAGAGGCAGGCCTCTGCCATGCCCAGTTGGGGCTCCAGGCCCTCTTCATTAGGGAATAGCATGGCACTCGGCTACAGCTGGAGAATGAGAGGTGCCTCGCTCGCCTCTCCCTTGCGTGGAGAAGTTTCTGTAAGAGGACATGGAATGGAGTTCTAGTGGCATCCAGGGCTTAACGCATTTCCTTTGCCTGGTGTAGAATGTTAGGCATTACTGTGTTGAGTGTGAGAGACAGAAACAAAATTTTCACTGGTCTAAGACCGAAAAAAAAAAAAAAAAAAAAAAAGAAAAAGAAAAAAACCAGAAACAAAAAACTTGGGCTGCGGGTTTTCTTTTGTACACCCTCGGAGGCAGGACCTGAGATGAGGAGGTGAGTGGTAGCAATTTCTCTGGGAGATGATCCCAGGAAGCCGTGATAAAAGAACAGAAAAATGAGGTAGGGAAAAGAAGAATTCCGATAAAGAAACCCTTACCAAGTCAGTCAATAGTGCAGGCCATTGGGGCCCAGGCCCTGGGGAGCTCTGGGTGACAGCAAGGCACTGCTCTTGTCTCAGCTGAGAAGGGGGCTGGGAAACTATCTTCTTGATCCCCACAGTCATTGGTTGAGGACTGTTGCTGGGGTTTTAACTCCTGGCTACTTGTGGCTTTTCCTCCGTAATGCCAACAATCCATCTGTGGCCAGGGGTAGGACTCCTGGACAGAGTCATGAGGTGTTCTATAAAGAACAATCAGTGAACAAATGTGACTGCTAAGAAGACATCAACCGTGGCGGCATCTTCCAAGGGAAGGTAGATGTTAATTGACTTAATTAATTGAAGGGTGGAAGTTTCCATTAGCTTCAGGCATAGTTGGATCCAGGAACTAAAGTACTATGAGGATTTAGTCTGTAAACTTTATCATTTTTTTTCTCAAATTTGCTCTGTTCTTAGGCAGGACTGCTCTTGTGATGCTGCATTGACTTCCAGTAGCTCTGACCTTATAACTGATTCAGCAATCCCAATGTAGAAGACTCCTCAAACAGCCTAGAATTTATTCTGACTGGATAATCTTGGTTAGTTCATTGTATTTAACAATTAATTTAGCCAGAATCCTTTGGCAAGGATTCTGCAACAGTACCTTCAACTAGAATCATTTGGTTGTTGGTGACCCCTGTTCTACTTCCTGTGAGAATTCCTCTTTCCATTCATGGTGCATCAGTACAAGAATTATTTCAAGTGTTGTCCTTTGAATGGTTCAGTTCTGTGTATGCTCTTCCTTGCTGAGCTTCCTCCTTCTAACAGATGCCCTTCCAATTGACCTCCCTGTACCAACCAAATGTGACCTGTTAGTTGAAGCTACTATAGGTTAGAACTGATTTGATAATAAGTGACAGAAAATCCAATTCAAATTCTGTACATATACACACATACTTACATGTATGTGTGCACCTATACACTTAACCTGCACATACATGTTCATGTAACCAAAAACCAGGAGCTAGTTCTGCTTGGCCATAGATCTCACCCAGGAGCATTTCTCACCCATTTCACCTTCCTTTGGTTTTCTCTGTTCTCAGACAGGGCATCTCCTCCCACTGCCAAAGTTCCCCAGTAGCCCCAACTGCACATTCTCACACTTTCAAAGAAGACAGAGTTTGCTCTGACAAAAACTCACATAAAAGAGACAGAATTCAGCCTCATCTACTTTGATTGGTCTGTCTTGAGGCACATGACTATGTCGAATCAATCACTGGTCTTGGCGGGTCCTAATGTTTTGATTGGCCAGCCTTGGAGCACCTGCTGTTTGCTGACTTCTAAGTGAGCTTAGTTTGTCCAGAATCACATAGATCTAAAGGGGAGGACTGTTACCAGAACTTGAAGACCAGTACCTCCTCACTTCTTCCCTGTAGGATTAACTGTATTTTCATTAATGATTTTCCTACATGCAATCCTTATTTAATCAGCATCTAGCAAACACATTGTCTCTGGGCAATTGTCCTCTCTTATACTCTTTCATGTTTAATCACAGGGTCCTTCCCATCCTTCCCACCCTTTACTTTGACATTAACCTGAGCTTCTTGAGGATAGATGCATCCTTATCTTTTTTTTTTTTATATTCCTAGCACCTAGCACAGAGCCTGGCATTTGCCAGTCACATGAGAAATCTTTGAGAGACAAAAGAAGAAATAAAGGATTCTGAATTCAAATCCCCACATTTGCTTTTAAAGCTAGAAATTTGGACTGGAATTTGAACTGATAACATACCTCATGTTAGGGTTTGGCGCTGGATTGTTCCACGAAGTCTCATGTGTGGAAGGCTTGGTCCCCAATGCAGCGATATTCAGAGGTGGGGCTTTTGGGAAGTGATTGGGTCATGAGGACTATGATGTCATCAATGGATAAGGCCACTGATGGATTAATAATTTGAATGAAGTACTGGGAGGTGGGGTAAACTGTAGGCAGGTAGGGCATGGCTGGAGGAAGTAGGTCAGTGAGGTGGTATTCTTGGGGACTCTATCTTGTCTCTGGTTCCTTTTCCTATTTCTCTCTCTGCTTCCTGGGTGCCATGAGCTGAGAAGTTTTCCTCCACCACAACCTTCTGCTATGACATTTCTGCCTTGGAGTTAGCTGACCATGGACTGAAACCATGAACCCAAATAAATCTTTCCTCCTCTAAGGTTTTCTTACCAGGTATTTTGGTCCCAGTGATGACAAGCTGCCCGACACTATACATGTTAATGTTGTGCTTCCAACTCAGCAACCGCCACCTCATTTCCCAAACCACACTCAGCATACCACATTCCCTACTTTGCTTTCTTTAACCTTGTGACAAATTTGTGTCTTGACAGCAGAAGTCTAACCTGGTGTCCATAGACATTTTGTTTCAGAAGCATCCATGAACTCTTTAAAATCTTGTAAAAATAAATTCATGCTGTGTCCCTCTAAATCAACTGGAGGAACTGGGCCCATGGATTTTTATAAGATTCACATGAGGATTCTAGATTGCAAATGGTTCAGAACCAATAACTGAAGACCTAAAATGGAAATCATTTCAGTTACAAACAATGGATATTTGGTAGGATACAACATAGACATATTTTTATTCCAGCAAATACCCAAAGGAAAAATCAAATATCTGCATAATTTTGTTTTACTGTGAGTAAATTTTTATCACCGTGCTCACTCACATTTATTGGAGAAGGGGAGTGAAGATTTACCATATCTTCTTTTTAGCCTACTCTGCTCAATCTTCAAATCTGACTGATCATTCATGACAATTCATTATATCTGATCACTAATTTCTAATTATTAAAGTCCTTTTCTGTAAGTTGTTTAACTTTGTCATGCTACAAAATTCCATTTTTGTAGTAAAGATCTACCCAAGTAAGAATTTTGTTGGCTTCTGAATGATACAGATTTTCAACTCTTTGAGGTCTGATTTTCCACCACATTCACTAGGAAAGTATTCAGTTACAAAGAGAAGTTACTATGTGGCTTACATGCTTATTTTCCTACATCACAAAAAGCTGGTGTGTAGGTGATTGTTTATGTTCATTCAGCTACTTGATGAAGTTAGCAAACACATGGCTTTGTTACTCTTTGCTTCATGTGTTGACATTTTATTCCAATGTGTGTAGTCTCAAGGATGCCAAAGCCCCAGATATATTCCTATGCTGGAGTAAAACAAGAGGGATTGAAGAAGGGCTATGCCAACTATCACCAGGAGAGTGAATGTCCTCTTCTGCAGATTTGATATCCAATAAGGTTTAATTCTGAGATTTGTCCAGGTATAAATTTGGGGGTGTACTATTCAGAATGGAGCACCTAGATTTTCTTTTTTTCCTTCTAGAGTCTCCCTCTCCTCATGAGAACGAAGAGCATGTCTTGTTCTCTTTGGTGATTTATCCTTTAAGATGCAGGTGCTTGTTAATATATGTTGAGTAAATAAATCTCCACTACATAAAATCAGAATTTTATTTCTAAGAGGAAGTGTGTAATGACTCACTGAGTAGGTGCCTCTCAATCTCTGCCACTGCCATTCTAGTCCTCAGATTCCTGTCCAACTTAGGTCATGTGGATGCTATAAGCTGAATAAATGGCTAAGTTGGAGTCCTACCCTAACCAGTATCTCAGAAAGTTGCTTTATTTGGAGATAAAAGCTTGTTTTAGCTAGTTTTTGTGTCAGTGTGACCAAAGCACCCCAGAGAAACAATTTAGAGGAAGGAAAGGCTATTTGGGGCTCATCATTTTCAGAATTCTCAGTGCATAGACAGCTGACTCTACTGCTCTGGACCCAAGGTGAAGCAGCTCATCATGGGGGATGGGTTCAGCAGAGGACAGCTGCTCAGCTCGTTGAGTGATCAGGAAGCAGAGAGATAGAGATAGATGATTGATAGATAGATAGATAGATAGATAGATAGATAGATAGATAGATAGATAGATGAAGCAATGGGAGGGGTCACAGATAAGGTGTGCCCTCCCAAGGAACACTCCCATCCTGTGACCCACCTCCTCCAGCCACGCCTAGTTACCACTCAGTCAGTCCATTTCAACCAAGAGGTACTGATTAGATCACATCTCTTATAATCTGATCATTTCACCTCTGAACATTCCTGCATGAACAGCTCCTGGGGGACACCTCATACCCAAACCATAATAGATCTTTACAGATGCAATCAAACTAAAATGAAGTCATTGGAATGAGCCCTAATCAGATGTGATCAGTGTTTTTATATAAAAAGAAATCTGGAGACAGATGCATGGGAAGACATCATGTGAGGATGGAGGCAGAGATCAAGAAGACAGGTCCACAAGTCAAGGGAGCAGCTGACCATCAGGAACCAAGAGTGAAGCACAGAACAGACCCTCCCTCATTGCCCTCAAAAGGAACCAACCCTGTTCATACCTTGCTGTCAGACCTCTAGTGTGCAGAGATAACACATTTTTGTGTTTTAGCTGCCCAGTTTGTGGTAATTCATCATGGTGCCCTAGTAAACAACCCAGTATCTCTACAAAAGACACTCGCCTTTTGGACAGGCCAATGGAATTGCTTCTGCTCGTGGCTGCAATCACTGAACCAGCTCACATGCCAATAAAGGGTTTGGAGGTGGGAGGGAGGATAGGGCTGTGGATCCCAAGGTCCTGGGGCACTTTCTCCATGATCACAAGAACCAGGCAGAGATCTTTACCTTGGGCCCAATCCCAGGGAACACTGATCTTGCTCCCCTCCCCCACCCCATAGAAAGTGAGGCCCAAGAAGCCATGTGTCTGTGGTTGCCCATGTTATTGAATATCCATGAAACACAAAATGGCACTGTGACCTAAGAAGGTATTAACCCTGCCTCATTACTACACATCGACGGTGAAAACAGGCCGTCGTTGACCAGGACTATTTCAAGGAGATTTAGGAAATATTTGAAGCACTCAAAGAAATAGTTGAAAACCAAAGACTATTCTTTTCATTTATTTGTTATTATTTATTATAATTATAAACTTATATGATCGTACAGATTAAGGGGTTTCCCTGTGACTTTTTTTATTAAAATCTTTTTTATTTTTACAGACTGCACTTTGATTCATTGTACACAAATAGGGTACAACTTTTCATTTCTGTGAGTGTATGCAATGTCGATTCACACCATTCATGTAATCACACATGCACATAGGGTGATACTGTTCGTTTCATTCTACTATCTTTCTGTCACATTTCTATACGTTCGTATATCATGCTTTGTTCACCCACCCTGACATCCTCTTCTGCCCTCCCCCGTCTCTTCTCCCCAGTGGTCACCTTCAATTTTTCAAGGACTTTCAAATAGACCTGGAGAGTTCAGAAGTAGACTAGGAGTCCCACAAACCACTAGAGGATCCCCCCTGCTCTGCTTCCTTCCCACTCCTTGGAAGGCCCATCCAACACTGAGAAAAATAAGGAATGGAGTCAACAGATCTGGGGTCACATACCAGGTTTCCAACTACAAGACAGGACACAAAGGCTGCCTGCCTTCCTCCCTCCTGAGCCTCCTGTTTTCTCTTCTGTGAAGTGGGAACAATTCGTGTGAATGCCCAGAAGTGCAATGAAACCCAAACCTACATGTCCACCTGCACATTCACGTACGGAGAGGATGCCCTGTCTCACTGGGAGGGCACACAGACATGGAGCTTTTTGATTTACTTGCTGTTGATTTTCTTATTGTGATTTTGAGTCACATTTAAGTACCTCCTTCTTTATCATTCCCATAAGTGGAATGTCAGGGGTCCTGGCCCCTAATCCAGTGCTTGGTCTAGTTTTCCTAGGAGACCTTTGGATCCTCTTGTCTACCAGTCCCAGCCCCAGTCTCTGGGAGGTCAGCATCATCATTACCTGGAGACTCCACGGGCCAGGAGCTGTGTGGACCGTGACTGTAAAGCAGCTTGATGATGTGTTAAATGTCGCTGCTTAATGAGCTACAGGAGCAAACACCGAGGTAGGACCAGGGAGGCCAACCCAGTCCCCAGACACATGCTCCTGCCCAAGTTCAATCATCAATGTCATGACCAAGTGTGGATCTGGAGCCACGAGCTCCGAGAACCCCGACTTCCATTGCCCTGTTGGTTTTAGACTAACCAACCCTCCACTCAGCAGCTCCCCATGAATTCCTCTCCACCTCTCCCACCCCCAGCCCATCTTCAGGACTATCACCATGGGAGGTTTCCCACAGCAGGGTAAAGTGATTAAGTCCAATGGGGCATATTAAACCAGAAAGAATGAGTTTCCTCCAGCATCTGAGTGCTATTTGGGGTCTTCCTTCAGAGGGAAGCTTGGAGGAGAGATGAACAGCAGTTGGGAGGGTAGAGGAATACTGATGGGATAATATCAAGCAGCAGGAAACAGAACGGAGATGGGTATTCAAATGGAGAGAGCAGGTCAAGGGAGAGTAGGGGAGTCAGTCATTCACATTCTCTTCTGTGTCAAACACGGATCTCTGTGTTTGGAACACAAGGGCAAATTGGAGAGGAGAGTGCGTTGGCCAGGATCCAGGGCTCTGGAGCGAGATAGACCCAGCTTGTTTCATCATTCCTTAGTTGGGATACCCTGAGCAAGACACCTAATCCCTTGAACCTGTTTCGTCATTTGTCAAATGCAGATTAAGTACCTTTGTTTTTCCAGATCTTTGGGGGGAAAGACTAAATGATGTAATTTATAGAAAAGGAACCTAATAGGTGGTCACAAAAATTAATCATCCACCTAGCATCCTCTGTCCGTCAAATGAATAGAGCTTGTACTTTTTTTCCTCAGCATTTTATACATAGATATTTAGTTCTCACAAACATATGAAGAAGTCATTATTATCACTTTTCTTTAGAAATGAGAAGCGTAGGCACCTAGAGGAGGAGTTGCCTTGCTGGGTTACACAGCTATTAAGTAGCAAAGGGAAAATCTGAACTTGGGAGATTAGCTTCAAAAACTCTATAACTAAAAGCCAAACTTCACTGCCTTCTGGTAATACAGACAAAGAAATAAGGAAAAAGGATTTATACTTTATGCATTTAAGAGCTGTGGGTCGGGGCAGAGGGTCCTTGCAAAACTCTGAAAGGAATTCAATTCAGTGGTCCTTCTTGCCCTTGGCTAGGTACAGACACACATGCTTGAGCACACAAACACATGCTGCAACCTCTGCTGACCTCCAGCTTCTACCCCATGCATGCCCTACAGTAGTGGCCATTTCCTGGGAAGGGGTGCTTGGAGCAAAGGTTGTTGACCCTGTCACTTCCGCTCCACCCCACACTGCCCTCCTTCTCCCCTCTTTCCCCTTCCTTTCCTTAACTCCCTCCTGGGCCTGGTACAAACACAGCATCCAATTTGTTAGCTACACAGGAAGGCCAGTCCCCTGCTGGCCCCTGCACTTTTCTGTGTGGGTCTCTTGGCTGTGGCCTGCTTAGGTTTCTCTCTGTTCTTTGAAAGAGGGAATGGGAAATGGGGAGGGAATTAGGACCAGAAGTTAACCTCAGCTCTAAGAAACTCATTGGAGGGGATGCTTTTTTGGAGTCCTCCGAATAGGTCTCAGACTTGTCTAGACAGGCCATGTGGGGACATTTTGATGAAGAACTCAGTGTTTGCCACCATGGCAACAGGACAAACTGCACCCTTTATGCTAATTAGGCTTCACATAGCACTATGTGACATTGTTTGTGTCTACACACTTATATGTGTGTTCAGATGGGCATTTCTTCTGGCCAAAGTGTTCACAGATGTCATCAGAATTTCAAATAGGTTGGAGACCCTGTAGGTGTAAGATCCTCTGCTCTAAATTCAAGGGATATTGAGGAGAGATATTCTAAACTTGAGAAATTGAGATATGCCTTGAAGTTGCTGAGTCCACCTATTCCAGTATTTGGTCCAGGTGCCTCAACTCCACTGTCCACAGTAACTAAAGATTAATATAAATAGGTGAATCCAACAGGTGTAAGAAAAATCCTAGTGTTTCATAGACAACATGGAGTGAGATTATGGTAAACCAGATAGCAGAGAGTGCTGTGTGTCTCCACTGAGGAGTCACAACACAGCTGAGCCAGCAGATTGTGCCCCTAAAGTTGTTAGGCAACAGGCCACCTCCCCACACACAGAGAGCATGAGCAGAACATAACTTGTCAAAAGATTAAAAAAAAGGGGAAATTACACAACTCCAGTCAAACACAGGACCAAGTGCAGAGTGGTCTACTTTTGGATGATGTAGTTGGACAGGGTGCGCCTGTCTTCCAGGTGTTTGCCAGCAAAGATCAACCTCTGCTGGTCGCGGGGGATGTCGCTGGGATTTTTGCCTTGACATTCTCAATGGTGTCACTGGGCTCCACCTTCAGGGTGGTGGTATCCCACCTCTGAGATGCAGCACCAGGTGCAGTGGACTCCTTCTGGATGGTGCAGTCAGACAGGGTGTGCCTGTCTTCCAACCGTTTGCTAGGTCAATATCTGCTGGTCAGGGAGAATGCCTTCATTTTTTTGGATCTTTGCCTTGAGATTCTCAATGGTGTCACTGGGCTCCACCTCCAGAGGGATGATCATGTCGGTCAGCATCTTCATGAAGATCTGCATCCCACCTCTGAAATGCAGCACCAGGTGTAAGGTGGACTCCTCCTGGATGTTGTAGGCAGACAGGGTTCACCCATCTTCCAGTCCTTTGTCACCAAAGATCAACTTGTGCTGGTCAGGGAGGATGCCTCCCTTGTCTTGGATCTTTGTCTTTGACATTCTCAATGGTGCCATTGAGAATGGTGCCATTGAATGGCAATGGCGCCATTGAGAATGTCAAGGCAAAGATGGTGCCAAGAAGAGGAAGGCATCCTCTCTGACCAGCAGGGGTTGATATGGGAAAGAGCTGGAAGACAGGCACACCTTGTCTGACTGCACCATCCAGAAGGAGTCCACCCTGCACCTGGTGCTGCATCTCAGAGGCGGGACACCATCACCCTGGAGATGGAGCCCAGTGACACCATTGAGAATGTCAAGGCAAAGATCCAAGACAAGGAAGGCATCCTCCTTGACCAGCACATGTCCATGTTTGCTAGTAAACACCTGGAAGACAGGCACACCCTGTCTGACTACAACATCCACAAGGAGTCCACCCTGCACCTGGTACTGCATCTCTTCGTGTTTTCAACATGGAGAATGCATCCTTCTTAGTGAGGTCTGAAAGGGTCTCCCATGTCATCTCATAATGGCTCAATTGCAGTCCAATTTTGGAGTCTATTATGTGGAACGGGACAGTGGTTAATATCATTTCCCATGTCAGTGTAGTTTGCTGGCATATTTGGTTTTGAGTCATTTTGCAGCACACACCATGGAGTTGAGTGGGTCCTTTGTTTTGTGTATTGAATGAATGAATGTCACAGGCACCAGTAGTGAACAGGTGAGGGCCAAGTATCAGAATTTGGGAAAGTAATGGAAAGACAGGAGATCTCCTTCATGGATGGGGTTCCAAGGAGGGTTGCCAGTGAGTGACTGTTGTCTTGGGGTTTATATGGATCTAAGGGGTTAAGAAATCAGCCCCTGGTCCAGTCAGTCCTTGGTATGGCATTCAGTGACAATGTCCTCTTCATGTACAATTTGTTCCAGTTTAAGGTCACTGTGTTGCAGTTTGTCCCTTTTCAGAGAGATCTAGGCTCTGGGTCACAGATGTCTCACTCTCAATTGAATCTCAGCCTTGCAGGTGTGGTCTTTCTATTCTGTTTCTCTGTCATCTTGCTTTTCAAAGAAATCTGACCTTGGAGGGGCCCTAGTCTCCTATCTGCATACCCCAGCTCTTTCCTTACCTCCATCTCAGGGCCTGTCTCATCTTTTCTGTCTTCCATATTGATGGAGGTCTGCACAGCACAGTCTCCAGAGAAGTCCTCGAGATTTACTCAGTTGGTGAATTACTTTGGAGACAAAGAGAGGAACGTAATTACTTTGAATGAAGTCAGGTACACTCTACTTCAGAACATCCTTAAGGCATTTCTGAGTCCCTTTCCATTATGGGACTTTGCCTCAGGCCAAGAGAAAGAGACCCTGAAAGTTTACAATATTTAAATATTCTACCAGTCTTGGGCACTTAGGTGAAGTTCATTGCCAATCTTCAAAAGGATATGGCCTGCAAATTGGGCCCCACCATTTTTGGCAGCTCTTTTATATTTAGACTGATTTCAGCACAGAATTGGCATATTTGGTCCCCTTTTTTATTGCCAGTAGCTATTCCCATCCTCTGAGGAATGGTCTGGTGAATGATGTAAACATGCCTGGCCCACAGTGAGAGCCTTGGCGAAGAGACTCAACTAGGACAGACCCAAGCTTTCTGGTGATAAAATGACTCTGTAGGGATTTGCCTTGAATTCACAGGAAGTTCCCAATTCCTGGAAACCCCAGTGTTGAGCTCTCTTAGCATCTACACCCAAATATTCAGGGGAAAATGCTTTGATTGAACTTCATATTCAGATGAGAGGGGCAGGATGGTAGATTAGAGGCACCCAGCACTTGTCTGCAGTCCAGAGAGAGAATCCAAATGGCTCACTGAGGTTTGTGGCCCTGGGAGAACGCTGGACTCCAACAGAGGAGAGACAGGGACCTGAGGACCCCTGAGTATTGGGCTGGATGGTGCAAGTGAGTGCCCAGTACTGATCCCAGGGCAGGCAGCGGGGCTAGAGCAGGGCCTACAAGGCCAGGGTGGAGGTGGAAGAGGGAGAGCCAGTGAGCAGCAGGGACACAGGACTCAGCACTGTGCAGCAGTGTCATCTCAACACATGACAGATCTGGGACGTGCGTGGTGAGCTGGCTCTGGAGGTGTGCTCTGCCCTTCACTGCATGTTCTCCTGCTGCCCTAACTAGGAGTGAGAAATAAAAATGTTTTCACACCTTCCCTCAAGAGGGGGTTAAATGCTTTCTTAACTTGTGTGTTTCATGTTTCAGATAAATGTTAATTTAGGTTAACTAATTTACATTCATCCAAAAAATTACATGTGAAAATTTATGGAATAATATTTAAGAAAGAAACTAAGATGAGTTTCAAAATTAAAACACCTTACCTAAGTTTTGTCAAGAGACCCATTTTAGAAAAATTAAGAAGTATACATAGGAAACTTAAAATTCTACTATTCATATATAACTACTATTAACATTAAACACATAACAGATATATGAGTTTTATAAATATAAAATCATATTAATTGTTTTAAACTTCTAAATTATTTTAAATTGCACACAATTAATATTCTTTACAATATTATTTTAATGCCAGATTTTTTAGTATATAGTTTATTTACCCAAAACCCTATATTAGACATTTAAATTATCTTACTTCCTTAAAAACAGCTATTAGGAATATTCATACAGCTGTATCTTTATAAATACAAATTATTTTAACAAAAATCCCTAAAATATAACTGGTAGATCAATGGCATATAAAATTCTAAGACTTTTAAATTACTTACTATATCACTGTCCTGAAAGATACTACCAATTCACATTTTCCCCAACAATATTGAAAAGCACTAATTCCCCACACTTGGATTGGCACTACATTTAATGACAATAAATATTTCTCCTATTTTGTTAGGTAAAAACTAGTCATTCTTTTGCTTCCTTTTTTATTATTAATAAGTGGAAATGTTTGTCCTGTGCTCACTGAACATATGTATTTGTTATTTCAAAAAATGTCTGTGGATAACTTCTGTATCCTCTCAAGATAAAATTCTGCCTCTCTTTTCATTCCAGGTTAAAATAATCATTCAGGTTCATTTAAACTTAAATTGAAAAGACTAATTTTTTGTTATCCAAATTACTATAAGCCTAATATAAAGAGAAAATGCTATATACAACTGTTTAAAATTATACAAAATTATATTCCTTAATCCATAGCTATTATAAAAATTCAATACATATTTACTCTTAATAATTTTATATTGTGTTTTCCTTACTAACCTTACAACTACTGTTTATTAGTGCTTTAAACAAATACCAATTGTAATATAACAACTTAAGTTAATTTAAGATGATAAGACCATTATGTATAAAACAAGCAAGTTGTAAAACTGATTTTCAGTGTCTGTTCTGACCCCATTTTATAATTTTGTTGCTCAGCCCATTACTAGAAACAAAATCAAAACATACATTTAATAAAAACTAGGCCTTCTTTCACTGTAATGCCCTCTTCAGCTCAATAACAATTACTTTAACAATCCCCACTTGCCTAACAGGCAAATTTAATTTTTCTGGCCAAATAAAAATACTTCTTAAGTCATTTCTTACTGTTTAAATACTTGTACAGTGCCAGGCCATTGTCCACAGTGAAGGCTAATGATGCTCCAGCTTATATCCAGTTTTTTCTACAGTTTTAAAGAATAAATAAAGGGAAACACAACCCTAAATAACCCCACTAAATCTCACAAAATTGTTGTTTAAATATGTTTTAATTCTGGTATTAAAAGTCTCATTACTACTGAACAACACATGGAAAAATAGAATAAACCAGATTCGATAATTATATAGCGTAGAAGCTATGTTTTATATTTCCAGAAAAACCAACCTGTCATCTTGGAGAAGCTGAAGGATCTGACACATCAGGCTGAACAGATAGGTCAACAAGAAGGAGGTAGCAAGACTCCAACCACAGTGTTGATAGCCATGCTGGCTTTGTTGAGCTCTCAGGTAAGCAGAGTCCATGGAGAGATTCTCTGGACCCATTTCCCAGGTCCACATTTAATGAACCCAGTGATGTGAACAGGGGAATCCATCCCAGCCTTTACTAATGATACTACATGATGGGAGAATTTACAGACTAACATATTATACTTATTCATACAACTGGATTTAGTTATGCTGGCTACAGTGGGAACCTACCTATATGTTAGATGATAAGTATGCTGGCTATTAACAGGCAACTTTTAGGAAAAGACAGCATAGGGAGGACCTAGACCAGTCAATCATACCAGCCCTTGAAACTTAAATTATATGTCTGGAGAGTTATTAAAATGGGACCTTCTCCTAACAAGTCACTCATTTACTGCCCTAATTGACTACAATAGACTTTTTCACCTTTCTTAAATGGATGGAATGTACAAATGCCTTTCTGGTGCAACATAAAATCTGTAAAAGATATAAATATGTTTTGGATTGATCTTCAAAGACTGATGCAAGATAGTTACATCAGAATGTCACTTCCTCCAGAAGGTCCAAAGCCAGGAAGGCTTAGAGGAGCAGCACTGCCACTATGTGTGTTTTGCTTTTGCTTCTCCTTAAAAAGAGTGAACAGGCAACCATGTTTGATTTAAATTACTTAATATAGTAGAAGATCTAAGATGCCAGGAAAATAATTGAGTTATCTAGGACTGTTTCCAGAATATAAAAATAAAAGTAGATATACAATCATTCTAATTTTTTCAAACTCCCCATGATTGAGACTATTCCCTATTGTTTGGGTATTACTTTCTACTACAAGTAACCATGTCATGAAGACCAAATTAAACCCAGAAACCTGACTGATGTTACACTAGAAAAATCAGCAATTCACATTTGGATTCTAATGGTTATTTCTTATTTAATGATAACTTGGTTTCTATGTATTTTAATGTATTCTTTCAGACTCTTTCTGTTCCCATATTCACTGTATCTAGGGACATAGTCCATTCAGTCAGGATGCTACGACCCCTGGAGGTTTTGTTATCAATATTCTAATCTTCAGGGAGGACAATATCCAAAAAGATCTCTGGAATTTAAGTGTTGCCTCAGATTTTCTCCATCTTACACATGGCCCCGTAACTAACTTTATGGACAGGAACTGCAAGGAGAGTTCCTGCTATGACCTGTCAGCCTATATTCAATCTCCTCATGCTTCATTTACTGGAAATGTGAGAGTAATGAAAAAAAAAAGAGATAAATATCACAAAACATGTAATAAATATAATCTAAACTCATTTTCTTAATAATTTGTCTCAAAATATTTCCAAAGCCCTGTACAATTAGGTAAATATTGATGAAAAGATTCAGAATAAATTAAATGCTTTGAAAGCTAATGTCATAAATATCAGTAATGAACTTTCAGTCCTCAAATTTGAACAAAGGCTTAAAAGCTATGCTGACTATATCTATGTTGCTACAGCCAAATAAAATACTTCCCAATGTGATGGGGGAAGGTTTAAAAATCATCTAATGGGCATTTGGCACAACACTAATAGTAGCTTGAAGCTCATGGAGTTACATAATAACATTCAGGATATCCAGAAAAGCATGATAAACAGCATGGACCCTGCATTTCTAGCTGAACAAATACTTCATGAATTAAATGGCTTTAATCCTGGAAATATGTGGAAACATTCTGCATGGAATGTTATTGGAATCATGTTTGCTACTATTTCTTTTTTGTGTCTTTATAATACACTGGTACCCTCAGAACAAGGATCTGGGAACTCGAAGTAAGTGTCTACCACTTGCATTTAAAACATAAAGGAGTGGGATATGTGGGAAGCCATCTATGAGCCCTGTGTGAAATGAGCAATATTTTAGTCAGTATGCAGGGAAGCCCTGTTCTGGGAATTCCCAGGTGGAAACTCCCAGGTGCAAGAATGCCCATCTCTACCTGCCACCCTGTTCTAGCTCACAGCTCAAGTTCAAACACAGCCCTGAGCCAAATAACCTGTTTACAGCAAGACACTGCCACATAAAGAAGCAAACACTGACATAAGACTCCCCCACACTGAAACTTTACACCTACTGATCCCCTCTGATCTGTACCACTATAAAAAAATCTCTCACAGGCTGCTTTTTTGTAAGAGCCAGATCCTTCTGGTCAGCTCAACCAATCATGTCCCTGCTTTACAAATATTCTTGCCTTTTTGTCTTATTTTCTGATCTATTACTTTCATACTGTTTATTTCACAGCCAGCCCATCCCTCTGATGGGTACTCATTCCCTTGTCCACGTGGCATGTGAGCAAGATGACCCTACTGTCTACATAATGCCCCTGGACTACCACAGGGTCCCCTCTCTCTTGACAAACAGAGAACTCAGGTCCTTCACACTATGGATCTCAATGCCCAGAATCAGTCCTCACTAGTCACAGCTGGAGACGCAGCAGGGAAAAGAGGCTATGGGCTGTATCTCTAGTAAAACCCAGCACAACACACCAAAGCATCACCACCTACAGCAACAAGACAAGGCTGTTAATAAGAGTGGAGCAAATGAAAGTGGGAGAGAGCTGGGCATGATGGTGCATGCCTGTAATTCACGCAGATTAGGAGGCTGAGGGAGGAGGATCACAAGTTCAAAGCCAGCCTCAGTAACTCAGTCATGCCCTAAGCAATTTAGTGATAGTTTGGTTGAAACTGAAAACAAGAGAAAGTGCTGGATACATGGCTCAGTGCTTAAGCTCCTCTGTGTTCCATCCCTGGTTAAAATTTTAAAAAAGCAGAAGAGACATCCATCCCATCAGTAGTGCAAATTTCAACACAAACAAAAGACATTTCACAAAACAAGGCCATTTGACACCTCCTATATTCCATAATTTTCTTGGCACTGATACCAAAGGTTTTAAAGTGAAGGAAATGACAAACCACTCAGAAGAATGACCTTTGGAAGAGATCAGTGTAATCCCAGAGAATGCAAAGAACAGCTGAAAGAATGAAGGGAGACAAGGCAGCACTTGAGTCTAGAGAGAGAGAGATTCTGAAAACAAATCCAGTAGTAATCTGGGAAAGCAGAAGTTCAGTAGGTCACACAAAACCTCAGGTGGCGGTCCAGATCAAGCAGAAGACAGGACAACTTTGCCAAACTAGTCCCTTCAGACAGCAATGAGGACAAGAGTAGGAACAAAACATGGAACAGAAGAGACCTCAAGGACACCAGTAAATGACCAAACAGCTGAACACCAGGCATATCACAGGGAGAAGAGCTACAAGCTGAGGGCGGAGGAAACATATTTGGAGGAGTTACAAGAGAACTCTTGGTGAATCTGGGGCACTACATGGTTGGTCCTCCTTACCATGCACCCAAGAGAGCAGAGCTGCCAGGGCAAGAGGCCAGGGTGTGGGTGTAAGAACATACACCTTGATCATGGTGGTGTTGGTGCCCCAAGGTGGACTTGGGAGCTTCTGCATGGGGTGGACTTAAGAGTGGCCCCCCACGGCCCCAGGAACAGAGTTGTTCTTCCTCCCATTTAAGGTGGTCACTATGTGGATGGTCTGGTTACTGGGACTGAAGGTGTTGAAGCCCAAGTTGCCCCATTAGTCCTGTCTCGGGCTTCTTGTCCCTCCAATTTGGGAAGAGAGGAACATGGCCCCAAAGGCAGATATGAAATCTGAGCCTAGTCTGGGCTCACAGATCCCTTTGATTGCATGAGGACAGACTTACAAGTAGAGGTGGCCTTTCTGTGTGTGGTGCTGGTTTCCCCCAGGAGAGCTTGAGGGATTCTGCTTGGACAGGCTGTGGAGAGTGGCAGTAAATGTAGGAACGTTGCTTGCCCTGGTTAGCACTTTACCTTCTGTCCCTTTGTCCCCATGGTGGTGCTCTGTCTATGGACACTGGAGGTGCTCTGTCCCAAGTTTGCCCCAGGTTGCTGTCTGTGGCTTGGGGTCCCTCCTCTTTAGGAGGAGATGCACAAGGCCCCAAAGGCTGATATGGGTTCTGGGAACAAGTCTGGGCTCCCAGATCCCATTGATGTCACAGGGACAGATGAGTTACTAGAAGTAGCCTTTCTAGGGCTGATATTGGTCCCCTGAGATGAGCTTAGTTGTTCCTGGGTGGGCAGGTGTTGGTGGGTGGCATCCAGGGTAGGAACTCCAGTGTTTCCTTGCCCCCGTTTGCTCTTGGTTTTATGTTTCCTGGGTGCAGTGGTAATGCTCTGGCCAGGGGCACTGTTGGTGTTCTGTCCCAAGCTTGCCTGATTTTTCTCTCTGGTTTTGGGGGAGCCTCTACTTTTTGAGCAGATGCTCACTACTGTGCTAGGAGTAGTCAGACCTGGGGACAAGTCTGTCCTTCCAGTTGCCTTAGAGGTCACTACCTCTGTCAGCCTTGGAGGAGAGGCACCTTGGTTGTCCCTTGTTGTCTGGGGCCGCCTGCTCTCAGGACAAACACTGGCCACAGGCCCTGGCCTCTGGGGGGCAGCTGCAGAGGCAGAGGCCAATGCACTTGATGCCCCAGCAGGCCTTGCAGCCTGGCTGCCAGCAGAACGTGTCTGGGTCTGGCATGGGAACCAGGGTGGGGTTTTGATGTTTGTCAGCCCCAAGGACTGAGTGGTTGGGCTGCCCAAGGCTGGGGGGCCTGCAGTCAAGGGTGGGATTGGGGCTGCCCCTGGACCTGGAGCTCCCAGGTGTCCAGACTGAGGGCTGGCAAAGGAGAGGGCCATGGGCATCTTCCCATGAGGAACCCCAGGGATTGGTGGAATGGTGGCTCCAGGGATGACAGGCTGCTTCCCATGTGGAGCCTGTTGCCACACTCTTGGAACTTGCCTGTCAGTGCTGCCTACAGGTGAGGCCCTGAGTCCTGTTGGACGTTGGGCCCTGGTGAGAGGGGAGGAAGCTCCTACCCGAGCTGGATGGAGGCCCCAGATGGAGGGGCTGGAAGGCATAATGGTGTTCATGAGGGTGGCCCCAAAGGGAGCCACTGGCTGTGGAGCCAAGCCTGCCAATGTGCTGGGAGAGGACCTGGGAGGAGGGGCCAAAGCAGCAATTGGCAGACTGGGGGAGAAGGAGGTGCTAAGGTGGAGGTGGGAGGGCGTCTCTGGGAGGAGAGGCAGAGTCCACCCCCATTGGGGTGGAGGCTGCCACAGTGGTGGTACTGGGATGGTGGGGTGAGTTCTGGCTAAGGCCCAGTGATTCCAGAGACCCAGACCCTCCCAATGCAGCGGGGACCCATGCATGGGCTTGGGGGGGCCATGGTACAGCCGTCACACGTGGCCTGGGTCTCACCCATCAGAAGGTGGTTGATGTGCTGCAGAGCTTCCTCCTCCTCCCGGTCCAGGTCCTCAGCAGTGACCTGACAGGCCAATTCCAGAGGTGGTGGCAGCCTCAGAGTTTTCCCTCGGCAGCGAGACAGCAAAGGAAACCTCCATTTCCGTGGCCTGCCGGTGTCCCCAATACCTGAACCCTTCTTCCTGGTCAATGGCTGTCCCACCCTGCCTTCTGCCACCTTCTCAGTCTGGGCCTTCTTTGGTGGAATCCCTGGGGATGAAGAGCATCCCAGGGGCAGCTCATGGTTGGAAGGGCCTGGAGCCCTCTTCTTCAGGCCTTGGAGACCTCTAGTGGAGTTGTGTGAGCTGCTGATGGCATTTCTCTTGTGGCAGGAGCTCATACAGGTGGCCTGGAAGATGCCAGCTCTGTCTTGGGAGCTCTGGGTGCAGAGGTTTCCCTGCAGAGTCCCAGGTTGGGCACAAAGGAGGGCAGGCGGCCATGGGCCACCAGGGGCCTGAAGGCAGATTGTGCTCCTCCAGTGACATGGGGCTCGCCCTCTGACATTTTCTTTCTCCAGGGTCTTGTGCCTTCTCAGGCTGCCCTTGGCCACTGTCTCCAGGGGCTCTGTGCACAGTCTTCCCTGGACAGTGGTCTTGGACAGGCCCTGGTGCTGCCAGCTGGCAAGCAGCCCTTCCTGCTCCTGTGCCATAGGAGGCGTGTGCCTGATGATTCGATGGTCTGAGCTGCAGGAATCGGTGGAAGGTGCAGCAGAGAGCAGCATCTTCCTCTCCAGACCTGGCATGCGGAGGATGGAGGACATGTCCATGTCTCCCAGGAAGTGTAGAACGGTCCTCAGGACCCTGGACAAGCACCTGGGAGGCACTCGACTCAACACCAATGTGCCCTTGTGGGACGGTGGCAGGATGACCTGCGAGTGTCCCCATGGGACCAGGCAGCCCAGAGTGACCAACCAGAGTAGGGAAGTCTGCAGGAGCTGTGATAGGGCTTCATGTGGGACGCCGCTGGCCAGTCCCTGGGGGACAAGGGTGAGGGACAAAGCTTGCCCTGGGACATACCCATGGCAGTGATTAGAGAAGGCTCGATTCCGAAATGCCAGCGGCGAGTGCAGAGGATCCTTCTTCTGCGGCCAACTTGGCTTCAGGAGAAAGGACAGTGAGACCTGTTGCCAGGACACAGCTAGGGAAGGTAATGAGTAGCGAACCCTGGGCACGTGCAGAAAACCGTCCACACAGGGCACGAGGCAGGGTCGTGCCAGGAAGGGACGCGCGCAGGCGTGCAAATGTCCACGTGCGTGTACCAGATGCAAGAGTAATAGGCGTGGGAACTGCGTGCCTGGTGCGTGCAAGGGTCCTGGGGGACTGTGGAGCGCTGGCACTGGGGTTGTGGATCCAGATCCCGCTGGTCGACCAGCTGACCCAGCGAGGTTTCCTGATCCTCCGGGAAGGGCTGTAGATGTTGGTTGAGGGTCAGCAGTTGCGGTAATGGCAGGGATCCCTCCCCTCACCAGAGGAGGCCACCATGGCTGCACAGGTGGGTTGGAGTCTGGTGCAGGTGGCCGGTGGTGGGAGGGCTGAGCAGCCTCTGGCTGGCAGGTAGAGGGTGGCTCTTGGAGCATGGAGGAGGTGGGGACTAGGGTGACACAGGGAGGTTTTGACTGGTGGTACCTGTGCTCCAGTACAGGGACAGGCCTGTGCCTCCTTGGGTCGCTCTTCTCTGGAAAGGCGGGCATGTCATGGGCCCCAATGTGAAGGCTCCACCTGCCACCAAGGGTGGCACAGGGCAGTGGGCTGGAGCTGGGCTGCTGGCGGGAACCGCCCTGGGCTGTGAAGGCGCCAGCACAGAACTGGTCCTGCAGGTGTGCGCCAGTGAGCCAGTGGAGATGGTGTCGCCAGGATCTCACTCGCTGGGCCTGGGACAGGACGCTGTCCTCCACTGCCGCAGTGAAGGTGTGTGTGATCCAGCGTTCGTTCTAGCCTTGCTCTGGCGAGGGCAGGCGATGGTGGGTTTGACAGCTAGGCGCTCATGCGATGGCTGGAATCCCTCCGCCCATGCCCGCCCCAGAGCTGTCGGAGAGCTGCCTGCTGTCCTGCAAGGCCTGGCCGGACAGGAGGGGAACTGCTGGGGGGCACGTTTCCTGGTGGTGGCAGCTTGGGGATCAGGGACTGTCTTCCTGCACTTCCTCTGGGAACACTGGAGGGGACAGCTGCTGGGAACACAGTGTGGGTGGGTGCCACCCAGCGTCTGACTGAGGACTTCAGCAGGGCAGGCTGGGAGGGACTGGGCCCCTGGTACACCGTCCCTTCCCTCCGTAGGGAAGCCAGAATACCCCAGCTCGTGTGCTCAAAATATCTGCTTTTATTCATTTTGGGGCTGCTTTTGAATTTTGGTATCAAGATCCTCCCGTTGTTTGGGCGTGGCTTTGCTTAGCTCTTCTGGGGACACGAGCAGGCCTTCTGATTCCACAGTGGAAGACCTGTTCACCGTGACCAGTTCAATCCAAGGCTGTCGCCTTACATTCCTAGAGAGCCCCTCAGCCTTCACTCCTGGGAGATTCGAGCTGTCGCGGGTAATGACTTCTGTGGCAGGAAGGACACCCTGCCAGCGTTAGGTGTGAGCTTTTAGCTCGAGCTTCCCATAACCTACTGAGCAGCCATGCAGGCTCCTCCCCCCGCAGCTGTCAAGATCTGTCAATCCTCGTCACTGGTGGAGTGCTGGGTGGGTTTCTGGACTGGGCAAATATGGTGAGCAGTGCCTGGAAGAGCCGGGCAGGAGGGAGCCTCAGCTGGGATCAGTGTCCAGAATGGGTGCTCCTCCTTCCCTCCCATGCTCCCTGTAGGGTGGGGGTGTCGCTGGCATTCATGGCGCCTGGTGCTGTTACCCCCAGAGACCTATCCTCCTGACCCTGGTTGGTGGTGCTGCCCGGCAGGCTGCACTGGGGACCGGGGCCCTGGATGGAGAGGGATCACCCATAGCCCAGCTGAGCTGCGTGCAACCGCAGACCAGCGCTCCTCTTCTGGTGGGTGAAAAAGCTGGGGCGGGGTTGCCAAGAACCTGATCCTGAGGCTCAGTGTGCAGGTCCTCCGGCGCGACAGCACAGCTGAGCTGGCGCTTATCTTTGAATCTTCTTCTGGAGTGGCCAGAACCACTGCTTGCCCAAGTGTAGTGGATTCACGGTGCTGTTGGAGAGTGACCGGGAGGTGGGGTTTGTCCCCCGCCACAGGCCTCTCCACGGCTCTCAGGCTGGGATTTCTCAGTGTCCTCTTTCAGACCCCATCTCCTGCTGCACAGGAGGAAATCTGCACACCCTCCTAGATCCTGGCTGCCTTGGAGTCAAGGGTGCCTGATGAAGGGGGCGAGGGGACTCCGGCCACACCCAAGAGTCCTGGAGCCTGGGGTTGGCCGAGCTCCTGAAGTTCTAATGACAAAGGTAAACACAGTCTTTGTTGCTTATTTTTTCCTTAGTGAATAAGAAATCCATGCTCATGGTGGATAAGTTAGAAAGTACAGATCTACAAACAAAAAGAAACAGCCCATAAAGAAGGATTCCAGCACCCAAGGGACCTCATCATGGTCACTGGGGTGGACCCTCTTCATGGGTTACTTCTAGGTGGGCACCCCTTCCCACCTTCCCATGAGAAAGAGGGAGTCCTTAGGAATGCTGAGGTGTGGGGGTTTCTCAAGAATGTCATTTTGACATGCTATGTACAGTTAGGGTGGGGACATATTGGCTTAAGAGGTGACATCTTGAAATCAGGAAAACAAATAATAAAGAAATTGAGCTCAGATTTGACCAGGATTCCTTGGAAGGTGGCCTTACCTTTTTGAGTGTATGGATGGTGTTGTATGCAGGTGTGGTGCAGTCATTTAAAAGGAATCTACATGGTGGTGGCCACAGATACACACCTAGAGGATGAACTTGCACATATACTAAGCCACACGAAGTCTTCACTGTGGTTGTGAACAATTGTCCTGATTCACAGAGACCTTTCTTTCCCTCTCCTTAGGTGGAACAGAATCCCAAGTCCTGGAAACTGCCTTTGAAGATTCAAAGTGTGCTTTGGACATGAGAAAAACACCAGTGTTGGAAATGACTGTGAAAAATTTGAGTTAACAATTGTTTTCTAAACGTGGAAGCACAATAATAGTAATACATATTTCTCATATTATGTATAATATGAATATATAATTGCTTATAAATTATCAAGTGAAATTTCATGAGCATGTATTTGGTCACCTTAAAAGTTTATATCATCAGGACAAAACCCCATTTTTATTCTCTCACTGGGAATTATTTATTCCCACACTGAAAATTTTTCTAAGAATTGGGCTCAGTTTATATTTGGATACTTAGAGTTGCATATTCAGTTTTTTTAAATTTAGCTTTTAATTTTTTACAGATTGCATTTTGATTCATTGTACACAAAAGGGTACATCATTTCGTTTCTATGGTTGTGCATGATGTAGATTCATACCATTCGTGTAATCATACATGTACATAGGGTAATGATGTCTGTCTCATTCCACCATTTTTCATACCCCTCCCTCTCATTTTCTTCTACATATTGTAAAGTTCCCCCATTATTCTCTCATTTCCCACCCCCCACCCCCATTATATATCATTCTCTACTTATCAGGGAAAACTTTTGGCCTTTGGTCTTTTGGACATGGCTTATTTCACTTAGCATGATTTTCTCCAATTCCATCCATTTATTTGCAAATGACATAATATTATTCTTCTTTATGTCTGAATAGTATTCCATTGTGTATATATACCACAGTTTCTTTATCCATTCATCTGTTGAAGGGCATCTAGGTTGGTTCCACAATCTAGCTATTGTGAACTGAACTGCTATAAACATTGATGTGGCTGTTTTACTGTAGTTTGCTGATTTTAGGTCCTTTGGGTATAAACCAAGGAGTGGGATAACTGGGTCAAAAGGTGGGTCCATTCCAAGTTTTCTGAGAATTCTCCACACTGCTTTCCAGAGTGGCTGCACCAATTTGCAACTCCACCAACAATATAAAAGTGTGCCTTTTCCCCCACATCCACACCAACATCTATTATTGTTTGTGTTCTTGATAATAGCCATTCTAATTGTAATGTACAAAGCTGCTCCCCCGCCCTTTCTGTTGCAGCCATTTTCCCGCCTCCCAACCACTTGTCAGTCTGTGAACATCCTGGCTAGCTATTGGTTCATCAATCAGCTTGCAAGTATCCTTCTCCGATATTGGTCCCCTGTTAGCCCGGCGGAATTCAACTGTTTACTGTAGCTACCCCGCCATCTTTTCTCATCCTTCTGTCTCTCCTCCTCACTTTCTCTATCCTCCTGGCTTTCACACTTTCTTGCGTGCGCCCTTTCTCATTCTCTTTCTTTTCCTCTCATTTTCTCTCTTATCCTGCAGGGAGACACTCTGTTTCCTTAATAAACTCCCTTATGTGATTTCCTGTGTCCAGCATGGTTTCCGTGGGATCCCTTACACTAATTGGAGTAGGATGAAATCTTAGAGTTGTTTTAATTTGCATTTCTCCAATTTCTAGAGATGTTGAACAATTTTTCATATATTTATTCATTGCCTGTGTGTCTTCTTCTGTAAAGTGTATTCAGTTTTTAAAAACATCTAGAGTTACTTGCACATATCATCTAATAACCTGTTTTTAAGTTGAATGTAATGATATGCACACACATAGATTAGGTGTTATTATTGCCCATTTTCTGCATGAGGAAACAGGAGCAGAGAGAAGCTACAAAACCTGCCCAGGATCCCACAGTGGCTTCCCTACTGAATGTGTCTCCTCCAAAATTATATCTTGAATCTCCAATGCCAATGTGACCGTGTGGCAAGTGGGGCCTTTGGGAGTTAATTAGATTCAGATAAGGACATGGGGACATGGCTTCCAAGATGTGATGAGTGTTCTTAGAAGGTGAGGAAGAGACCCCAGCTCACATGCTCAGGCAGCCAGCTATAAGCAAGAAGAAGGCTCTTCCCCAAATCTCAAATCTGCCAGAACTTTTACCTTGAACTTCCCAACCTCCCAAATGGGGAGAAATAAATGTTTTTTAAGTTTCCCAGGTTTGGTATTTTGTTGTAGCAGCTGCAGCTGAGTAGGATAGTCAGTGTAGGGACTTTGTGAATACCAAAAGTGATGTATGCAAAGTGGTCTAGGAATATTGGCTATTGCATTACCACTTTTCATAACCAAATGGCATAGGAGCTATTTTCACACCTAATCCAATTCCAAAGGAAGACACTGGAATTTAACCCAGCAGACAGAGGCTATGGACTGCTCTAGATGAGCAGTACCCAGATTGGCAGATAGCTTGTGGCCATTTTAAGGATCTATATAGAACTTTGGCTGCTCAGAAATTGAGTTTTCTGGGCCATCATGAGATTTATACCCTGGGTCCAGTTGATACCACCTGCTTTTAGGGTGGCCAAGTAAATCATGATCAGTCATTTATATCTTGAGCCGCTTTGAAATCAGTCTGGATTTTCTCTTCCTCAGAAACCTATCCAAGTGCATGAAACATTTTCCTTCTTCTAAAATCTTCTATTTCTTTCTTTAGTGTTCTGTAGTTTTCACTGTAGAGGTCTTTCACCCCTTTTGTTAGATTGAGTCCCAAATATATTCTTTTTTTTTTTTTTTTGAGACTATTTTGAAAGGGGTAGTTTTCCTAATTTCTCATTCAGTGAATTCATCATCGGTGTGTAGAAATGCTTTTGATTTATGGTTGCTAATTTTACATTCTGCTACTTTGTTGAATTCACTTACTAATTCTAGAAGTTTTCTGGTGGAATTTTTTGGGGTCTTATAAATATAGAATCATGTCATCAGCAAATAGTGATAGTTTGAGTTCTTCTGTTCCTATTCATATCCCTTTTATTTCCTTTCCCATCTAATAGTTCTGGCTAGAGTTTCAAGGATGATGTTGAATAAAAGTGGTGAAATGGAGCATCCCTATCTTGTTTCATTTCTTAAAGGGAATGCTTTCAATTTTGCTCCATTTAGAATGATGTTGGCCCTTGGTTTAGCCCATGTGGCTTTTACAATGTTGAAGTATATTCCTACTATCCCTAGTTTTTCTAGTGTTTAGAGCACAAAGGGGTGTTTCATTTTGCCAAATGCTTTTTCTGCATCTATTGAGCAGGTCATATGATTCTTCTCTTTTAGTCTATTGATGTGATGAATTACATGTTTTGATTTCCATGTAAGCATCACTATTTTTTTATTATTATTATTTTATTTTCACAGACAGTATTTTGATTCATTGTACACAAATGGGGCACATATTTTTGTTTCTGTGGTTTTGCACAATGTAGATTTATACCATTTGTTTCATCATACATGTACACAGGTAATAATGTCTGTCTTATTCCATTTTTCATACCCTCATACCCCTCCCTCTCATTTCCTTCTACATAATCTAAAGTTCCTCCATTCTTCTCTCACCCGACACCCTAATTATGTATCATCATCCACTTATCAAGGAAAACAGTCTGCCTTTGCTTTTTGGGATTGACTTGTTTCACTTAACATGATATTCTCCAACTGCATACATTTATCTGCAAATGTCATAATATTCGTCTTCTTTAAGACTGGATAATATTCCATTATGTATATATGCCACTGTTTCTTTATCCTTTCATCTCTTGAAGGGCATATAGGTTGGTTTCACAATGTAGCTATTATAAATTGAGCTGCTATTATTTTTTTCCCCTGGGGCAAGTTATTCCATCCTAAAACTAATCTTGGTTAAGATAACATTGATCACTTTTCCCAGGGTCATGTTTTCTAAAAAGGATTTTCTCACTTCTAGTAGACCTCCAGCAGAGCAGGTTCTGTTTTCTTTTCCTGGAAGATACTTGCACTTGAAATTTTTAATTTTGGTGTGAGTATGTTACCTGTACATTTCATTTACACAACAAATTTTGTCACAGCAAAGGGATTAGAAAGTTTGGCATATTTAAAATCTGTGCCTTAAATCATTTTTTTTTCCAATTTACACTCAAGGGGTTGTAACACAGGTTATAGTTTGACCAGTCTCCCAAACCATCATCATAATGACATCAACTTTTTTTAAAATTAATTTTTATTGTAAACAAATGGGATACATGTTGTTTCTCTGTTTGTACATGGAGTAAAGGCATACCATTTGTGTAATTATACATTTATATAAGGTAATGTTGTTTGATTCATTCTGTTATTTTCCCCTTCCCCCCCAACCCTCCCACCCCTCTTTTCCCTCTATAAAGTCCCTTCTTCCTCCATTCTTGCCCCCTCACCCCCATTATATGTCCTCATCTGCTTATCAACGAGATCATTCCTCCTTTGGTTTTTTGAGATAGGCTTATCTCACTTAGCATGATATTCTCCATTTTCATCCATTTGCCTGCAAAAGCCATATTTTATTATTATTTATGGCTGAGTAATATTCCATTGCATAAATATATCACAGTTTCCTTATCCCTTCATCAATTGAAGGGCATCTAGGTTGGTTCCACAATGTGGCTATTGTGAATTGAGCAGCTATGAACATTGTTGTGGCTGTATCTCTGTAGTATGCTGATTTTAAGACCTTTGGGTATAGGCTGCGGAGTGGGATAGCTGGGTCAAATGGTGGTTCCATTCCAAGCATTCTGAGGAATTTCCACGCTGCTTTCCAGATTGGCTGCACTAATTTGCAACCCCACCAGCAAAGTATGAGTGTACCTCTTTTCCCACATCCTCGCCAACACCTATTGTTGCTAGTATTCTTTATAATCGCCATTCTAATTGGGGTGAGATGGAATCTTAGGGTAGTTTTTATTTGCATTTCTCTTATTACTAGAGAAGTTGAACACTTTTTCATATATCTGTTGATTGCTTGCAGATCTTTTTCTGTGAAGTGTCTGTTCATTTCCTTAGCCCATTTTTTGATTGGATGATTTGAATTCTTGGTGTAGATTTTTTTGAGTTCTTCATAAATTCTGGAGATTTTAATCTATCTGAGGTATGAGTGGGAAGGATTTTCTCCCACTCTGTAGGCTCTCTCTTCACATTACTGATAGTTTCCTTTGCTGAGAGAAAGCTTTTTAGTTTGAATCTATCCCAGTTATTGATTCTTGCGTTTCTTTCTTGTGCTATGGGAGTCCTGTTAAGGAAGTCTGATCCTAAGCCAACAAGTTGAAGATTTGGACCTAATTTTTCTTCTATAAGATGCAGGGTCTCTGGTCTGATTCCGAGGTCCTTGATCCATTGTGAGTTGATTTTTGTGCAGGGTGAGAGATAGGGGTTTAGTTTCATTCTGTTGCATATGGATTTCCAATTCTCCCAGCACCATTTGTTGAAGAGGCTATCTTTTCTCTGTTGCATATTTTTGGACCCTTTGTCTAGTATGAGAAAATTGTACTTATGTGCGTTTGTGTCCATGTCCTCTATTCTGTACCATTGATCTACCTGTCTATTTTGGTGCCAATACCATGCCATTTTTGTTACTATTCCTTTGTAGTATAGTTGAAGATCTGGTATTGCAATACCCCCTGCTTCACTCTTCCTGCTAAGGGTTGCTTTACCTATTCTGAGTTTCTTATCCTTCCAGATGAATTTCATGATTGCTTGTTCTTTTTCTGTAAGGAACATCATTGGGATTTTAATTGGAATTGCATTGAATCTGTATAGTACTTTTGTTAGTATGGCCATTTTGACAATATTAATTCTGCCCATCCAAGTACATGGGAGATCTTTCCATCTTCTAAGGTTTTCTTTAATTTCTTTCTTTAGTGTTCTGTAGTTCTCATTGTAGATGTCTTTCACCTCTTTTGTTAGATAGATTCCCAAATATTTTATTTTTTTCAAGGCTATTGTGAATGGGGTAGTTTTCCTAACTTCTCTTTCTGAAGATTCATCACTTATGTATAAAAGTGCATTAGATTTATGAGCATTGATCTTATAACCTGCTACTTTACTGAATTCACTTATGAGTTCTAAAAGTTTTCTGGTGGAATTTCCTGGTTCCTCTAAATATATAATCATGTCATGCACAAATAGAGATAATTCGAGTCCTTCTTTTCCTATTCGTATCCCTTTAATTTCTTTTGTCTGTCTAATTGCTCTGGGTAGAGTTTCAAGGACAATGTTGAACAGAAGTGGTGAAAGAGAACATCCCTGTCTTGTTCCAGTTTTTAGGGGGAATGCTTTCAGTTTTTCACCATTTAGAATGATATTGGCCATGGGCTTAGCATAGATGACCTTTAAAATGCTAAGGAATGTTCCCACTATCCCTATATTTTCTAGTATTTTTGAGCATGAACAGATGCTATATTTTATCAAATGCTTTTTCTGCATCTATCAAAATAATCATGTGATTCTTGACTTTAAGTCTGTCGATATGATGAATTACGTTTATTGATTTCCGAATGTTGAACCAACATTGCATCCCTGGGATAAAACCCACTTGATCGTGGTGCACTATCTTTTAAATATATTTTTGTATGCGATTTGCTAAGATTTTGTTGAGAATTTTTGCATCAATGTTCATTAAGGATATTGGTCTGAAATTTTCTTTCCTCGGTGTGTCACTGTCTGGTTTAGGTATCAGGATGATATTGGCTTCCTAGAATGAGTTTGGGAGGGTTCCCTCCTCTTCTATTTCATGGAATATTTTGAGGATACTGGAATGAACTCTTTTTTAACGGTTTTGTAGAACTCGGCTGTGAACCCATCTGGTCCTGGACTTTTCTTTGTTGGTAGGCTTTTGATGACTTCTTCTATTTCATTACTTGAAATTGGTCTATTTAAATTGTGTATGTCCTCCTCATTCAGTTTAGGTAATTCATATGTCCCTAGAAACCTGTTGATGTCTTCGAAATTTTCTATTTTGGTGGAGTATAGATTTTCAAAATAGCTTCTAATTATGTTTTGTATTTCACTCGTGTCTGTTGTGATATTTCCTTGTTCATTCTGAATTTTAGTAATTTGGGTTTTCTCTCTCCTTCTCTTTGTTAGTGTGGCTAAGGGTTTATCAATTTTGTTTATTTTTTCAAAGAACCAACTATTTATTTTGTTAATTATTTCTATTGTTTTTTTTATTTCAATTTCATTGATTTCAGCTCTGATTTTAACTATTTCCTGTCTTCTACTACTTTTGGTGTTGGTGTTCTTCTTTTTCTAGAGCTCTGAGCTGTAGTGTTAAGTTGTTTATTTGTTGATTTTTTCTTCTTTTATTGAATACACTCCATGAAATAAATCTTCCTTTCAGTACTGCTTTCATAGTGTCCCAGAGATTTTGATATGATGTTTCTTTGTTCTCGTTTACCTCTAAGAATTATTTTAATTTCCTCCAGATGTCCTCTGTTATCCATTCATCATGTAATAGTGTATCATTTAATCTCCAGGTGTTGGAGTAGTTTCTGTTTTTTATTCTGTCATTTATTTCTAATTTCAATCCATTATAATATTATAGAATACAAGGTAGTATCTCTATCTTCTTGTACTTGCTAACATTAGCTTTGTGGCATAAAATATGGTCTATTTTAGAGAAGGATCCATGTGCTGCTGAGAAGAAGGGGTATTCGCTCTTGGTTGGATGGTATATTCTATAAATGTCCGTTAAGTCTAAATTATTGATTGTGTTATTGAGATCTATGGCTTCTTTGTTCAATTTTTGCTTGGAAGGTCTGTCCAGTGGAGAGCAAGGTATTATCGCCTAGTATTATTGTGTTGTGGTCTGTTTGATTTCTGGAATTGAGAAGGATTTGTTTGAAGTACATGGATGAGCCACTGTTTGGGGCATAGATATTTATGACTGTCATGTCTTGCTGATTTATGCTTCCCTTAAGCAGTATGAAATGTCCTTCTTTATCCCTTCTGACTAACTTTGGCTTGAAGTCCACATTATCTGAAATGAGGATGGATATTCTGACTTTTTTGCTGTGTCCATGTTCATGGTATGTTTTTCCCCATCCTTTCACCTTTAGTCTGTGTGTATCTCTTTCTATGAGATGAGTCTCTTGCAGGCAGCCAATTGTTTTATCTTTCTTTTTAATCCTCTCTGCCAGTCTATGTCTTTTGATTGATGAGTTCAGGTCATTAACATTCAAGGTTATTATTGAGATATGATTTGTATTCCCAGTTATTTGGCTCATTTTTTTTTGACACGACTTGGTTTCTCCTTTATTTGGCTATTCCTTTAGACTAGTTCCTCCCGTTGCTGATTTGCATCATTGTTTTTTATCTCTTCCTCATGGAATATTTTGCTGAGAATGTTCTGTAATGCTGGCTTTCTTTTTGTAAATTCTTTTTTTTTTAATCATGGAAGGATTTTATTTCATCATCAAATTTGAAGGTAAGTTTTGCTGGGTATAAGATTCTTGGTTGGCATCTGTTTTCTTTCAGGGCTTGGTAAATGTTGTTCCAGGCCCTTCTAGCTTTTAGGGTCTGGATTAAAAAATCTGCTGATATCCATATTGGTTTCCCCCTGAATATAATTTGATTCTTTTCTCTTGCAGTCTTTAAAATTCTGTCTTTATTTTGTATGTTAGGTATTTTCATAATAATGTGCCTTGGTGTGGGTCTGTTGTAATTTTGTGTATTTGGAGTTCTACAAGCCTCTTGTACTTGATTTTCCATTTCATTCTTCAGATTCGGGAAATTTTCTGATAATATTTCATTGAATAGATTGTTCATTCCTTTGGTTTGTTTCTCTAAGCCTTCCTCAATCCCAATAATTCTTAAATTTGGCCTTTTCATGATATCCCATAATTCTTGTAGATTCTGTTCATGATTTCTTACCATCTTCTCTATTTGGTCAACTTTGTTTTCAAGATTAAATATTTTGTATTCAATGTCTGAGGTTCTGTCTTCCAGGTGTTCTATCCTATTGGTTATGCTTTCTATGGAGTTTTTAATTTGGTTTTTTGTTTCCTCATTTCAATGATATCTAGTTGTTTTTTTTTTTCTCTAACTCTTTATTGAAATGATCTTTTGCTTCCTGTATTTGCTCTTTTAACTGTTGATTGGTGCGATCATTTAATGCCTGCATTTGCTCTTTCATCTCATCCTTCAATGCCTGCATTTGATCTTTCATATCCTTGTTTACTTCTCTGATTGTTGTAATTATGTACATTCTGAACTCCCTTTCTGACATTTCTTCTGCCATGCTATCATTGGTTTTATTGATATAGCATCTAGGTTTGTTTGGGACATTTTCTTCCCCTGTTTTCTCATATTGCTCAGATATGAGTGAGATTCTGAGATATTGCAGATTTCCTCTATTGGCTTACAGTGTCCCTGTAGATTTCCAGTATATCACCTTCTAGCCTTCAGTAGCCTGGAGTCTTGGAGGAACTTGATAATGCAATGCTTCCAAAGAAAGCTGCCCCTGGCCCTCTGTTGGGTGCGGGACTGGGTGATTGGTATGCTCCCAAAGCCTCTCACTAGGCGGGTCTGCTCCGAGTAGCTGGTTGTGAACCGGGCCTGCCGCCAGATGGAGCCGGGCTGCTTGAGAAAACCTCTCCCGCCTTGCCCTACTCTGAGAAGCCACCCACTGTCCGGCCTGCTGCCCAAGTCAAGCTTCACCCAGTGGGATCGACTCACCCAATGTCTCTGAGTTGGTCCGAGTCTCTCAATATCTCCCCTTCTTGAATCCTGAGTTCTGGAGCGACAGGAAATGGAGTCACCCTATAGTCCGCCATCTTGAAAAACCAAGCATCACTTCTTTAGGGGCCCCTTTCCTCCCTTGCTCAGCACTGGCACTCACAGGCCCCCGGACTACTCTGCAGCATTCATCGCATGACTCTGCCTTCTCACACCTGTCCTCTCCGGCAGGACACGTATTCTGGCCTTGAATGCCTAAAGAGATGTCTGACGTGGAGCTGGAGCTCCCAACGTCATATGACTCATATCTTCATACATGGTTCTTCCTAACTGTAAGTGGGCAGATGACCACTTACATGAATGTACAAAACTACATCCATGGAAACTGATGAATTGTACCATGAGTATGTCTGACACCCACCTCCCCAATCAGGACCTGCAGCATCCCCAGCACCATGGACTCACACACATATTCTCCCTGACCTGCTTCCTCCACCCCTAAGTTGACTTTGGAACTGGCCTTTGTCATTGCCATGTCCTCACACCCAAAAGAGCAGTTTTGTCTCCCCTGGTTTTGAAGGTCTTAAGGATGGGAACATACAGCACATTTCATTCTTTCCACTAAATACTTTGTGAGTCATCTGGTGGTATGTAGACTGTTTACTCACTGTTAAATCCTGGGTGTGAGGGTCTCATGATCCACACACCCTTGCTCTGTTGAAGAACAGTTCTGCTGATTCTGGCTTGTGTACCCTCCATGTCTTAGTGTGAGGCTATTCTGGATGGTAGATAGACTCAGGGGGAGTTTGGAGGGGAAGGGAAAGGCAGAAGCCTCTCTGGCATGGGGTAAAGGGCAGGGCTGAGGGGCCTGGCTACAGAAGTGAAAGTGGGCCTATGGGCCCCTTGAGGAAAGGGCACTGGAGAACTCCTTTGATGTTTGCTCCTGGCTGAGACTGGAGGGGTGCACTTCCTCCACAGAATGTTTGACTGTTATGGACACAACCCTGCCACCCACTGGACTGGGCTTCCTGACTCCTGCATCCCTGTGGTGTATAAGCCAGTTTTTTGTGCATAGAGGTTATTGCAGGACACTGCCCACAGGAGAGAGACAGAACACCACCGACTGGTCAGCAAACTGTGACTCCTTTCCCTGGATGAGCATCTCTCAAGAGGTCTCTGTCTGGGAAGTCCAGGGATTAGCTGTCACCATCCAGATGCTGGCCTGCTTGGAGGTAAGGTAGCTGGAGAGCTGGAGGACAGATGTTACACAGCTGGCCACTCCCCACACCTCAGCTGTGCTGGGAGCCAGGCTGCTCTGTGGCTCAACTCTTGGAGACTTCTGATAGCCCAGGCCAGAGCTCCCCACCTTTTTCAGAAAACCTGTCTGTAGCAAAATCTCACATCTCATATTTCATGCTGGGGACTGTCCTGCCTGAAAATGGCCAGGAGTGTGTCCATCACAGGAGAGTGGAGAGCTGAAGCTCCAAACCTTTGTTCTTGTGTTCTGAAGAAACACAAAACCCAAAAACCATGCAAGAGAAGTTTATTATAAGTAACAGTAAAGTAAGGCTCAAAGAGAAACCTCATGAGAGTGGGTTGTCTCCCAACAGAGAAGGACAAAGGAAGCAGAGCTGCCTCCAGACTTACTGGTGCTTTCTGCTTGCCTTGAGAACTGGGTCTACCTTCACTACTCTTTGCCAATCAGGGGTTCAACTTCTTTACATCAAGCAGTGGAGTTTTTGACCCTAGTTGTTCTTCTAAAGAATTGTCATGCTTGCCATGCTGTGTGGGGGGCTTCATTGACAAGTCAATCCTCTGCTCACATGAGTACTTTGTTCACTGAACACTTGGAATGTCCTTAGTCTGCCTTGACTACTAAAAAACATTTCTGAAATATATGGAGGGACTTATGGTCATATATTCTAGCTCTAAATCACAGTTGATACTGCCAAAGATTAGTAATAGCCCCATTCATCTTTCTGTCTCCATATTTTCTTAATTGGCTCTCCTTTTTTGCTATTTATTCACAAAGTTTGCACACGTGTTGTTTGTCTATGTTATCTGATTACCCACTTGCCTTAAAAGTAACTTTTAAAAAACCCATGATCTTGAAATATTGTTGGGTTGCATTTCAAAGCTCATTACTAACATCCCCCCACCAAGGTTGGAAACCCTCAATCATATATGGAACAAGGGGTAATGAAATCAAATTATTACCTACCTACTGCAGATCAGGGTAGGTATCTCCAATACTGGCTGTCAGAGAAATGCTCTTTATTTTGAGTTAAGGCCTATCCAGGGGCCCACAGTATCTGATATAGGAGAAAAAGACTGTGAACTAATCTTAGAGGCAAATGCTCTATAAGAAAAATGAGAAGACTTCAGTATCAGGAAAGATTGATGTGACGAAAGACACAGCACCACTGGATACAATGAGGTGAATCTAGACACCAGCAAGTTCATCCACCAGAAAGTACCCAAAACCACCAACTAAAAAGTTGTCCCCATGGCAAGGTTGGTGAGGACACAGCATCTAGTGGAGAATGAAATTTTTTTTGTTCCGGGGATTGAACCCAGGGACACATAACCACTGAGTAACAACCTCAGCCATTTTTAATATTTTATTTAGCAAGACAATCTTGATGAGTTGCATCTCATTGCCTCCAGATTACCTCAAAGCCTGGGTTCAATGTTAGAATCTCTCTATATATTCATCAGGGTCATCAGAACAACTTCCCAAATCCTGTTGGATTTGTTTTAGATCTTGCATAGAAAAAGGCACCTGCATTCTGACTGGTCCAGATTCTGCATTTGCCTCTTGTAATGGGTGTGACCTGGCAGTGGGCTCAGTCAGGACAGGCTGATGATGAGGGAAACCAGATGGGGGGAGTGGGAGCAGCAGGTGATTGTGGGTAGACAGGAGAGTTTGTGAATGAGGCTTTGACAGATCTGAATGTGAAGGAGATTTTTGAGAGGAATGAAGGTGGGGCTCCAGGAAGTGTCCCCTAGGCCAGTAATGTTGTGACTCCTCATTGCTTGAAGGGCACCATCAATGCTGCATGTAGTACATAAATCTTTTTGGTCCCTAAGTGAAAAGAAAGCCTGTAGGCAGAGAACTTCTGACCAGTTTTCTTCCCCTCTCCAACATAATGTCATGGGGAAAGAATAATATATTTTAGAGTTCCATTAGTGGGCATTTTATTTTATCCCCTAATTTATATTGAGGCCAATCAATATTACAAAAGATAACTAATCTCTTCTTAAGTGTCTCCAGGCAAAAATGATCGCAGTTTTACAGGATGTACCCAAAGGAGTTGGTAGCTTATATCAATGGTTAACTTCCTGTCTATAAAATAAAACCAGCCAGGTGTGGTGGCATAGTCCTATAATCTCAGGGACAAGGGAGAGTGAGACAAGAGGATTATGAATTCAAGGCCAGCTTCAGCAACATAGTGAGGCCCTAATCAACTTAGCAAGACCCATTTGTAAATAAAAAAATAAAAAGTGCTGGGGATGTTGCTCAGTGGTTAAGCACCCATTAGTTCAAACCCTGGTGCATACACACACACATACGCACACACATGATGGATGGGTGGATGGATGGATGAGAGATCCTGTCAATACCCCAGGTGTCCCTCAGCAGTACTGACATGCAAAAGAGATTAATATAGGAAGGTGTCCCTCCCTACATTCCATTTTGAACTCAGAACCACTAGGCATCACTCTGTGGTTCCCTAGAACATGCGGTAGCAAGCCTGTTCCAAGTTTGGCAACTTGTGCCTTTTTTGCTGAATTCTGTTGCTCAAGCCTGTAAACTTATTGAAGAAACATGTAATCACCTTATGCCAGTCAATTGATATAACTTGGGAAAGTGACCCAATTCTCCTTCGTGGAGAATTTGAGGAAAAGGAAGGGCCTGATGTTGAAAAGAGGTTTTTGTGCCACTCAGTTGGAAACATAGCAAGTCCAAAACTGAAAACATAGAAAAGAGCAGGGATCATTGAATAGCTTGGCTTCCCTTGGAATATGAACTGTGGGGGGCAGAGGGTCCATACAGAGTCACTATACAGTGAGGACAAAAGCTACCATGTTGGTGAAGAAAAGACACCAGCCGAGAAAAGGTCACTTAGCTGTGAGATATCTCAAACTAACAAGTGCCCTGTGAGGAGATTTGTAAGTAGGTGAGGATGGAGAACTCACCGCCCTCCAGATCTGGACACAGCCTCTAGAGAAGGTGGCATGATGCTCATTACTGTGTCAGGTGGACACAGTAAGGCAACAGCCAAACCAGGGGAGTCTCATTGCCTCTCTGGTGGCCTTGCTCAAAAAGATGCCACAAAAAGCAAGACAGGGTGCACATCTGCATGTCAGCAGGAAAAAAAGGGTGTGTGTGTGTGTGTGACTGCAGTGATTGACTGGAAGAAAAGATGAACAAAGACAACACAGATGACATCAGACAGCGCACAGCTGTGACATATAGAAGTCCTTTTGGCAGAGGAAAGAACACAGAGAAGCCCAAAGCAAAAGGCAAGATATCAGAGGCGGAGATAGACATCATCTCAACCAAAGCTGGGAGAGAAACAAGGTGAAGTTCAAATACCTGTCCTGCAGATGGCTGTCGATCTGAGTGGAGGCACCAGGGTAGATGTCACAGGAGAGTGGAGAATTGGAGCTCCAAACCTCAGTTCCTGAGTTCCAAAGGGAGAAAAATTAAAGGTAGACACTGCAAGTCATGCAGGACTTAATTATGAGTAAAAGTAAAGTGAGGCTCCAACAAGGAGCACTCTCATGAGAGTGAGTCATCTCCTGGCAGAGGATGACAAAGGAAACAGGGCTGTGTCCAAAATTATTGGTGTTTTGGGGTTGCCTTGGGAACTGGGGTCTGCCTTCAGCACTCCTTCAATCAGGTGGAATAATTTTTGACCTTAGATGGTCCTCTCCAGAACTATTTTGGGGTTGCTTCATTTACAAATCAATCCTATGTTGATGTATTGGGGTCCCTGACCAGACAGAATTTACCTCTGTGCTCCTACACTACAAGAAAATTTCTCCTCTGAAATATATTGACACACTTATGGCCATAAATTGTAGTTTCACAAAGACCAAACCAACTCTGTCAAGTTAGTAATAGCCCCATTACCTTAGTCTTTCTTCGCTGATTTCTTAATTGGCTCCCTTTGTTCTGTTTCTTTGTACACCTGTTACGGCACCTACAATTCCCCTCAGTGCTTGACAAGGATTTCGCTGAGTAATAAAGGTGTTTGCAAAGTCTCATTGTGTTGGGAATTTGGGTTGCGGGCTTTCCTTCCTATGATCGCCCACCGCCCGCGGGGACAATCACAACGCATACGCTCTTCTTGATCACAGGAACCAAAAAGGGCTTTATTCCACAAGTCTCAGACTTATATTGAGAACATCAGCCTATCAGAGAGTAGACTACCAGGAAAGTTAGCCTATCAAGGAACAGTCTCCAGGCAGATACCAGGATCGCCTCATGTACAACAGCCAACCAGAGTTACTTCCTAAAACTTGTATATGAGTGCAGCTATGTCTGGCAAGCTGCCAGGCACCATCTTAGAGATCAGGCCAGGTGCGGCTCTGGGGCCCTCAGAGCCCGCCCCGACACCTTCCTTGCTTGCTTAATATGTGTAAGTTTACTATTAATATTTTATGTGTTTTCCCTGAAAACAGGGGTCTTAACGGAACCAGGGTTAAAACATAAAAACCAGACTTCTAATGTAACAGTGATTTCAGATTTATCATTTGTAATGAAACTTTGAGTAACCAAGAATGTTATGAGAAAATACAAAAATAGATTCTAGCTGCTGATCCCCTGTTGACTACTTTCAGATGACCTGAAGTACGTAGGCAAGTAACTCCAATCCCATCAGGAATGATTAACAGGAACAGAAGAAATAAAGAAAATAGATTTCCTACAGTTAAAACGCCTTATGACAATGCTTATTTAATTAATGGAAAGCCATGACAGCCTTACAGAGGGATGCCTCCTAAGCCCAAGGATTTAGACCCTCCTTTATCTCCCACGGGATATTTAGATGTAAAATCAGGACATGTTATAATCTGGTTTGAAAGTATACATACAAGAGTGCAAGATATTCCATTTCTTAAAGATTAGATTCACTAAATGCTGTAAATATTATTGGCCACCTATCCCCCGGAGAAAAAGTTCCTCAATGTTACATTCCCACGGTAGAAGATGATGTCATATTATTGATTGCTTCAACTGTCTAGCACTTATTAACCCCAGCAGTAGCCACACAACGGACATTTACTCAACCCTGCTGAACTTGCTTCAACCTTTATGATTAGTTAAGCAATATTAATACGTCTTATTGTTTAGTTATAGGTTATCACAAGTAAACAATTACTAGAATAATTAGAATACTTCATTGTCCAGTCTAGTAGTGATCATACAAAATATTTTTGTTTTTCTCCTTGTGACTTTTTCCTCTTCTGAAAAAACATGTGTAACTGCCTACCTTCTAATGTATAAAAAGCTGGCTGGGAAAAATAAAAAATTAGAACTTAGCATCCATTCCTTGAGTTTCTGTTGCTTTGTTCTCCACCTCGCCGATGCCTACTGCATCACCTGTGACCACCACGACCCCTGCTAGGGCTGGACCCCGGCGTACACCTGTTGTTTTTCTGCATTATCAGATTAACTACTTGCCTTAAAATTAAGGAAAACCTTAAAATTAACTTAAAGAAAACCTCACAGCCTTGTAATTTTGTTGAATTTCACTGCTTACTAGTCACTGCTACCTACCACCTCCCACCCCAGACAGAACGGACAATGACCTTCTTGGTTTTGGCAGGTGCAGGTCAGGGGAGGGTCCCTTTGCCTTGGAGCTGGCAGACTGCATGGCAGATGAACAGGGTTCCCCCTGCCTTCCTCAGTGAGCACACAGGAAAGGTGACAGGTGGGGGTCAGTCACAGAGCCAGCTTTGGCAGGATGCCCCCCCAACACTGTAGACCAGACAGACTTCCTTAAACTTGATGAAGTTCCTCGTGGATCTTCAACAGCCTGATGGGAATATTGGAAAAAATCCTCACAGATGAGAAATGAAAGCAGAGCCCAGCAGTCAAGGTTGCTCCAAAGAAGGAGGTAACGGGGCTGGAATGCAGGTCCCACCACCCTGGGTCAGGGCACCTACCTACTGGGTGGGAAAGAGCCAGGCACACATGGGCACTTTCCTGGGCAGGCACCAAGCTGTGGTTTCACCAGACTGAGGCTCTAATGGACTTGCAAACCTTTAATGCAGCATGATAGCTTTGCAAACAGGAAAGCAAAAATTCTAATCCCTGAAATATCTCCTTTACTAACAACGTTGCAATTCTGATGTTTTTTCCAATATAAAAAATACAATCTTATTATTAAATATTACAGCATATTAGAAACAACACAAAATGCAAACATGGCATTCAGATTTCTCACAAAACACATTTCCCCCCAGATTAAAATGTTTATTCAGATGTATCATTTGTATATCTTCACGGGGTATAACAGGGCAACTCAATATATGTACACAAGTTTCATCATGAAACATTGACTTTACTTCCAGGAGGTCACTAGAGTGTAATCTCCTGTTAGTTATTTTGTGATTAATGACTTGCATAGAATTCATGCTTTGGCAGAGACAGAGAGATTGTCTCTGTGGGCCTGTGGAGAATGGGGACATTTTAGCATTTCCAGCAGGTATTGATATAGGACAGATGAGGTTGGACACCTGGGAAACTTCAGGAAGCAGGTTTACTTGGGTTGCAGCAATCCAGAGTGGCTAAGGTCCAAAAGTCCCTGGATTCCTCTGGAAATTCTCTGAGACTTAAACTCAGTAGGTGGTTACAACAGGATGGTTGACACAACAGTTACCTTTTGCTCCACATTCTTAGGAGGTTTCACAAGTTTTTACTAATAAAATAGGAACAGGGACAGTAACAAGAAGCTTGATTGCAGACTAAATATTTTTTTTGGTTGTAAATGGGCACAATACCCTTATTTTGTTTATTTTATGTAGTTTTGAGAATTGAATTCAATGCCTCACACACGCAAGGCATGTGCTCTACCACTGAGCCACAACCCCAAACTGCAGTCCTAACTTTACAAGAAAGAGAAGCCTGGCCTTCACAACAAAGAGGTGCTCAAACCAATCAAAGAGCTTCATTATCTTTATAATGTCACATGTAAGCGTCTCTCTCTCTCTCTCTCTCTCTCTCTCTCTCTAATAACTGCTTCCCACAGACCCAATAGTTTTAACGTGAAGGGAAGACAAACATGGAAGCAAAAACAAGTTAATAGCATAATCTCTGTTATGTCAATTTAGCCTTTGAATCCACCAAGAACAGGAAACCATCCTCCACATAGCGAGCTTGGATCCCAAGCCTCAATGGCCTTTCAGGTTTGAACTGGAACACGTGCTAGTTTCCTGACACTGTCAGCCTTGTGATTGATTGTTCTCAGTCCTCTAGTGAAGACAGAGGAAAGGACAATGTAGATGATAGAAGTAAGGGGTGTCAATGGTCACAGTACAAGAGTCATCTTAGAGTATGAACTGTCCACTTGTCCTGTTGGTTACTTTATCTTCCACCTTGCATTGAGCAGCCAGCTCCCAAGTGTCTGAAGCAGGGCTGGTGTTTCCTCAAGCTTTGGGTGTGCACAGGCTGGTCAGCTTCCAGAGTGACTAGAGCAGGGCTGGTGTCCTTCTGATCCTCAGGCTTGTCTGCTGTTTCCTTCTTCCTGATGGTCAGCTGAAGGGGTGCAAGTTAAGGGGCAAAGCTGAAAAAGAATATATATGCAAATAAGAGATTCTGTTTTCAAAACGTCCCAAAACAGGCCAAAAGGGAACAAAATACAGAATGAATATCTGTGTACATGTATATACATATATTGATATATTTGGTGACACTATAAAGGAGAGTAAAAAATTGTGGGCAGTGTGTGTGGCAGAGCAGGGGGATATCCCAGGAGGCTTAACTACACAGATTTATCTCCATGTAACTTTCAACAAATTTGAAAACAGTTTATCATTTCATGAGCCTGACCCAACTTTATGCTTTCAGTTATGATCTTTCACATATTATTAATTCATCTAAAAACTTGAATCCTCACAGGTCAGTTGTCTTCCAAAGAGCATTTCTAAGTGTGTCACCTTTAATCTCAGCATATCTTGGCAAGGAAATAATGCTGAATGCCTACTGGCTCCCAAGTTGGACTGATGCTCAACAGCTTAATTTACCCCTGGCTTATCATCCTCACCATCTTTAGTTTACCAGATGCAAAACCAAGGTTGTATCTAGTTCTGTCCCCTGGTCAAGGTCACCAGGTTAAGAGGGGTTTGAATTCAGCTATACCAACTCCGGGGTCTTTGCCTCTCCTCACACTACCCTTCAGCATGACAAAATTTGCTAAATGTTTTTCCTTTCTTGATAATCTTTTGGAAGAAGCCAATGCAAGGCTAAATTTGGTAGATCTGGGAAGGTATTTTCTAAGAGGCAGCTTTTTCCCCAAGTCCAGGTGTACAGAGTCCAGGAAGTCTGCTGTCCCCAGTCTCCTACAATGTACCCAGGCCTCTCATTGCTGCCCAAAGGCCCAGTAGCCAGATGGCCCTGTTTCCAGAACCCAGAGTCCTGCTCAGGGAGGAGTGGGGGAGGTAGGGAAGGGGATGGGGAGGGAAGCTCAGGAGAAAAGACCAGAACCAGAAGGTGCTCCCAAGGCTGGGCTCCCAAAGCAGCCAGAGATCCCTCTCCAGCCTGCCCCATGGGTCAAGGGCCAGATCTGGCCAGCAGCCCCCAGGCCCTGACCCTCCCCCTCACCACTGGGCTGGACCCACCTAGCCCCGCCTACTGCCTGCTGTGTGCACTGCAGCCTCTATTTAAAGTACTCACTTGTTTCCCTTGGGTGAGGTCCCTGAGTTAGTGCCCCAACTCCTCAAGGAGCCAGAAGGATGGGTTCTGGTCCTGGAGGATGAAAGGCAGGTGAAAGCAGTGGATGCTGCTGAGGCGACTGTGATGGAGAATGCCCAGCTTCCAGCTCCTGCGAACTTGGGCAGCAGAGCAGCAGCCTTGGGGTCGAGTGGCTACAGCAACAGCATCGTGGAATGGCGGCCTCTGGTGGCAGCGGCAGCAACACGCAGCTGCTTTGGGCATAAGGTGTCCTGAGCCCAAGGTCAGGAGTTGAGTGTTGCCTCAGGGCGTCTGTAGAGGTGTCCGCGTCCAGATGCTGTTTGGAGTGCGGTTGCAGCGTGGTCCCGGTGGCGATGGCAGCAGAGGACTCCCGATGCCACAACGGAGGTGTCCAGACAGGAGCGTTTTCGTCCTGCAGTGCTGACAGGCGTCTGGCTGCAGTTGTGATGACGTTGGTGTCCAGTGCTTCCTGTCGCTGTCTGGTGTCCCTGTTGGAGTCCGGTGGCAGCAGCCTGGAGCTCCAGAGTGGCAGCCACACGCAGCTGCATCGGGGTCTGGTCAGTTGCAGGGCGCCAGGTGTGGGCGTGGGGTGACGTGCATTGACGTTGGGCTTTGGTGTGCAGCATCGGCGTCCAGCCGGGGTTTGGGAGTCTGGTACTGGGCAGGGTGGGGACCCCAGAACAGTCCGGAAGCAGGGGCAGCGGCCACAGAGGCATCCAGCCCTGAGCGTCTTCATCCTGCTGTGGCGACGGGAGTCCGGCTGCGTGGCGGTGAAGGCGGCATCCGGCGGCCTTGTGGGGAGTCCGGTGGCTGCGCGAGGAGCTCCAGGCTGGCGGCGGCGGGGAGTGCGAGGGGCCGTGGGCGTCAGAGTCAGACGGCCACCAGTAGCTGGGGTGGCCTTCGAGGTGGCTGCTCTAGGGCCTTGGCCTTGCTCCTGGCAGAGCCTGCCTGCTCAGGAAGCAGGACAGGAGGCGGAGGTACCCAGGCAGCTGCCCAGGACCTTGTGCTGCCCACAGCCTCTGCGCCTCGCACTGGCCTTGAGCCCACTGGGTGGCTGCTCGCCGCACCCCCGCTACGGCCTCTGCAGGGGAGCTAGGCCATCTGCCAGGTGTGGCGCCTTGGGAGAGGACCCCCTTCCTCCCCAGCCACATCCCACGTGGGCTGTGGAGCAGAGCCTCGGGGACCTAGGACATCTTCATCCTCAAAGCGCATTTCTGTGGCTGAGGGTGGCAGAAGACCAAGACCAAGGACTCCGAGCCTCAGTCTCCCTCTGCCGCCTCTGCCCTCCACCCTCCTCCCGCCACAGGGATGCGCTTTGAGGGTGAGGGTTTGCTAGGCACCTCCCCCCCCCACTACTGCTCTCCACCACAGCCCAGGGGAAATGGGGTTGGGGAGGTGGGTGTCCCCCCAAAGGCTGCCCCAGTTCCTTAGCCCATGTATTGATTGGGTCCTTGTATTTTTGGTGCAAAGTTTTTTAAATTCTTTATAATAAAAAATATAAAGAATTCAATCAATAGGTGGACTAAGGAACTGAGCAGACCCTTCACAGAAGAAGATATACAAACGATTAACAAATATATGAAATAATGTCCAACATCTCTAGCAGTTAAAGAAATGCAAATCAAAACTACCCAAAGATTTCATCTCACTCCAGTCAGAATGGCAATTATCAAGAATACAGCAACAATAAGTGTTGCTGAGGATGTGGGGACAAAGGTACACTCATACACTGCTGGTGGGACTGCAGATTGGTGCAACCACTTTGGACAGCAGTGTGGAGATCTCTAAGACAACTTGGAATGGAACCACTTTGACCCAGCTATCCCACTCCTTGGTTTATACCCAAAGGACTTAAAATCAGCATACTACAGAGATACAGCCACATCAATGTTTATAGCAACTCAATTCTTTCTTTTTTTTTGCCTTTATTTACTTATGATTATGTGGTGCTGAAAATTGAACCCAGTGCCTCACGTGTGCTAGGCAAGTAAGTGCTCGACCACTGAGCTAGATCCCACCGCGTGACTCAATTATTGATGGCAAAATTATGGAACTAACTCAGATGCCCTTAAAGAGATGAATGGATAAATAAAATGTGGTACATACACACAATGGAATATTACTCAGCATTAAAGAAGAAAGAAATTGTGGCATTTGCAGGTAAACAGATGGAACTGGAGAATATCAAGCTAAGTGAAATAAGCCAATCCCCAAAAACCAAAGGCCAAATGTTTTCTTGGATAAGCAGATGCTAATCCATAGTGGAGGGTGAAAGGGGAAGAATAAAGGAAATGTGGATCATGCAGAGGGGATGAGGGGAGGTGAGGGGTGGGTGGGTTTGGAAGGACAGTAGATTGAGACAGACATTATTACCCTATAAACAAATATGAAATTTTCAAAAATATTTATCACTGTCAAAAAAATTCACAGACAAATTTCATTTTTTATATGTAACAAGTTGATATAAACATTGTCTCTCTGCTTAATTAAAAAAAAAACTAAAAAATTACAAAGAACCCAATCAATAAATGGGTTAAAGGACTGCACAGACACTTCACATTATACAAGTGATCAGCAAATATATGAAAAAATATTCAACACCTGTAGTAAATAGAGAAATGCAAATCAAAACTACCCTAAGATTCCATCTCACTCCTGTCAGAATGGCAAATATCAAGAATACAAGCAACAATAAGTGTGGGGAGCCATCCTTCTCTAGCAGAATCAGACAAGGTTGAGCCATGGGACACAGAGGCCTGGCTTCTAGGAACTGGCAGCCACAGAGGTCTGTCCCAGATTGCTGGGATGTATGTGGCGCTGTGTGGGAGTGGTACCTTCTCTGGTTCTGTGATAGTTTCCCTGAGAAAATGGCTCCCCTAACTCCACCCCATCCTGTCCATCACAGGAGAAGCCCCTCCCATTCTGAGCCCCTTTACCTGTGTCTTTTATAAATAAAAGAGAGTTGGGCTACTCCAGGTTGTTAGAGGCCAAAACTGGCATGGACAGACCCGTCATGCCCCTCTCATTTAAAAAGAATATTGGCTCTTGTGTGTTTATTGATTAGATAAGTTTATGGGTAGTCAATTTATTTATAGCCTACGTCATCCTCTGGCAGGTAACCCTTCTCTCATCCACGCAGACATGGCAGAAAACCCCACAGCGGAGGATGTGGGGAGAAAGGTGCATCATAGACAGGTGGTGGGACTGCAGATTGGTGCAACCACTCTGGAAAGGAGTATGGAGATTCCTCAGAAAACTTGGAATAGACCCACCATTTGACCCAGTTATCCCACGCCTCAGTTTATAGCCAAAAGCCTTATCAGCATATTAGAGTGACTCAGCCACATCAATGTTTATAGCAACTCAATTCACAATAGCTAGATATTGTGCAACCAACCTGGATGCTCTTCAACAGATGAATGGATAAAGAAGTTGGTACACACACAAAATGGAATATTTCTCCCTCATAAAGAATAATAAGACTATGGCATTTGCAGGTAAATGGAGTTGGAGAATATCACGCTAAGTGAAATAAGCCCATCCCCAAAAACCAAAGGCCAAATGTTTTCTCTGATAAGTTGATGCAGATACAAAAAGCGGGGCCCAGGTGTCAGCTAGGGCCCAGGTGTTAGTAGAACTCTAACTTTTTTCTTCTGGAAGAAGAAAATAGAAGTTTTCTTCCATTTTAACTCTCCAGCACCCTTTCTAGTGCAGGAAAAATCCTAGTGTAAGTGGGAGCCAGCCAGGGCTCACCCTTGGGAGCCTATGGAAGCCAAAGAAGGAGCAGACTCTCCCCCTCCCGCCCTGGCAAACAGGGTACTAGCAGGTAGGCCAGATTCAGCCAACCACCGATGTCCCACTCTGGACCCCAAGACAGTGACGTAGGGATGAAGCAAACTTGACAGGTTCTTCACAGCACAAGTATTTAAATAAGTAGGACACGGAGCATATTGTAATCGTAAGTGTCCCACCTGATATGATCGAAGCATCGACAGGGTAGGAAGAACTCCCAACACTCAATCCCTAAAGGCACCATGTCCTGTCATTGGAATATAGTCTTCCGTCTGCTCTGATTTGGCAGTTTTGGGAGATTGAAAGGGAGGATGATGACAAAATGAAAATATCAGGTGTATTTTCATAAATTTTCATAAATTTTCATAAATTTTCATATTTTCAGAAAATATCATATGATATTTTCTGGCTCACTGACATCCTAACACTAACACATAGTTGTTTTTCAACTCTAAAGAATAAATCTCCAAACAACATGTAACCCATTTGTTTTCAATAAAAAAAAAAAGAAGAAATCTCCACATATATTTGATGATTAAAGTAGAAAACAGAGATCACTGAGAGTCCAAAGATGGTGACCAGTGGCCGTCCCCAAAGCAAACTGACCTTGTGCCAGATGTGAACTGAGGCTCCAACTGCAAATGCCTGCCCGCCCCCCCAGTTCCTGCCCATTTTATGACCCTGGTTCTCAAACCTAGAAAAAATTAAAATTAAAAAAGGGGGTGCACAGAGGAGGTGAGGGAAGAAAGGAGGAACACTGAATTGTGTAGAGGGAAATGAGGGGAGGGAGTGGGTGGGGGAAGAAAAGATGGTGGAGTGAGACAAACAACATTGCCCTGTGTACATGTATGATCACACACATAGTGTGGCTGCACATCGTGTGCAACCAGAGAAATGAAAATTGTACCCTATTTGTGTGCAATGAATCAAAATGCAATCTGTAAAAATAAAAAAAAAAAAATTACTCAAAAATAAAAAAGGGGGGCTGCCAAAGCTGGCAGCCAACCTACTCCCCCTGCAGAGTCTGCAACCCAGGGAAGGGCAGGGTGAACCCGGGGGCGGGACAAGCGACCACCCAGTGGGCTCCAGGCCAGTGCCAGGCACAGTTACCTGGGCAGCATAAGGTCCTCAGAGGCTGCCTGGGTACCGCTGCCTCCCGCGTCCTGCCTCCCAAGCACACAGGCTCTGCCAGGAGCAAGACCAGTGGCCTGGAGCAGCAAAGCAGAGGCCACCCCAGCCTCCAGTCAACCTCTGACTCTGAGGCCCTCTGCCCCAAGCTGTCCCCGCCACCACCACCAGAGCTCCACGCTGCAGCCACAGGAGTCGCCACATGGCCACCCACAATGCCACCCCCATCCCCGCTGCACTTAACCAGATCCCGCCACTGGCAAAGGAGGAGGACGCTCCCAGCTGGACACCTGGCCTGCCATTGCTGCCTCCAGACTCCTCACTTGCCTTGGCCACCACGGCCATAACCAGACTCCGGACACCGATGCCTCCATGGATGCCCAGCGCCAAGGCTGCACTGCCCTTTGCAGCTTCCTGTGGTCGTCCTCCCAGCCTGAGGTGAGTCTCCTGCCACCAAAGATACAACTGGACTCCCCAAACTGCCGTTAGACGCCGAGGCTCGCTGATCAGTGCTTCCCTGCAGATGGACGCCCCTGCTGCTCGATCCTGACACCACCCATGGTTGCTGGGCACCTCCAATGTAGAACTGCTGTGGAACCGCTGTGGAGCTGAGGATGGCCACTATGCACTTCAGATCCTGCAACCGGACTTCTTTCACAGCCACTGGACGCCTCCACAGGGGCCACCTACACCTCCAGGCTTGGAGAGGGACGAGGGCGTCCCCTTCCATGCGTGCCGCCTGCTCATCCCTGCCAGGGGAGTAATGCACTGATTGGGTTCAGCCTCTCATAACCAAATCATTTCACTTCTACTCTTTCTTGCATGATCTCACCCACGAGCTTTTGGGGGACTCCTAGTACCTGAACCACAGCACGTCTTCATCTAACAGCTTAGCGAGAGTGTAGCTTCTCCTCAGCACCTGCTGCTTCACCTTGCACTTTTATTTTATGGAGATGGCCTCTTGCCTTAAACACCATGAACCAAACTCTGGCACCTTCAAATTCCTTCTGGAGCTTTCTCACTTCTCTAGGCATTAGAACAATCTGAGTTAGGGTCTCATCTGGATTTGGCCTTCGATTAAGGGAATGTGCCTTGTTTCATCTTTTCTCCAGACGATGAAAACTTTTTCCATATCAGCCATGAGGCTCTTTGGCTTTCTTATCACTCACATGTCCTGGAACAGCACTTGAATTTCCTTCAGGAACATTTCCTTTGCATCCTCAGTGGACTAACTAGTGCAAGAGGCACAGCTTGTCATGTACCATGCAAAACATGAGACTCTTCCCTTGATTCAAACAGTACAGGCCATTACTGAGTTATCACCTGGTCCAACTTCAATGTTGTGTCTTAGGGAATAAGAGGATGGCGAGACATGGTCTGTGGAGCAGTAAGAACACACATACTAAGTTTGCTGTCTGATGTGGACAGGGTATGTGGTGGCACGTGACAGTTGACATAGTTAACATCACAGGTCTCAATAAGAGATATGAAGGCCTGAGATCGTCACCACCCTGTGGGCAGTCACCTGTGCCCATACCCAGGGGCCTCAGCTCACCTCCTCCAGGAGGGCCTGTGTGCATCTTCCCCCACAGGACCCCTGTGCTCTTCGGGGGTCCAGCCTCAGCTACACGGTGCTGGTGGTGGCACAGCCTGGTGAATGGAGTGAGCACTTTTATGTCAACAGAAAAGTTACTACAATTCCACAATGTCATCCTGAACAAATAAAATAATTACCATCACAAAAAGTAAAAGAGAATTTCAGAGGGGAGAGGAAGGATGGCTGTGGTGGGGATCTGGACTGGGAGCTCAGGGCTCACAGGTGGGGGTGTCACAGGGGACTTTAGGACTAGGGCAGCGGGAAACCTTCCAGGAGAAGGAGGGCTGCTGACCTGATAGTTTCTTGACCTCCTGCCTCTGGTGTTTTGGTGCCTGAAAATTCTGTTGCTGCCAGGAGAGGTGGTTCTCTTGGAAAGGGTGGGATGGCAGCTTGGATCACCATCTATACCAGCTGGCAGACAATATCCAGTGTCCTCTGGGTTGCTTAGTGGCAACTGAGCTGCCTTCTCTTCCTGAAGGGTCACACTGGCCACTGGTGGCTCAGTCTCTCCCTGTGTGGGTGGTGCTGGAACTGAGCCATCCTCCAGGTTTGAGGGCTATCCTTCCTCCATCACAGGGACTTTGGTGACATGCTGTCTGAAGTGTAAGCAGGTGACCTGGGCCACTGATGCTGGAGGCCTGTTCTCTCACTTGAGGTGGTGCTAGAGCTGCAGGAGAAGCACCCCAACAGGACTGCCTTTCCCTGGGCCTTTCCCAATTCACACTAGAACCCTGCTTCTGAGAACAGCCCGGCCCCTCTCCCCACAACAGGACATCGTCCCAGACCAGGGTCCACCAGCTGCAGGACGTCAGGCTTGTCTGGCTGGGGACCAAATGCCAGATCCCACTGGCACCAGGAGATTCCTCTGCACACACCTCAGTCACCACCCCAGGCCCTGTCATCAGAGGGCTCAGACTCACTGGGATCTCAGTTCTCCAGCTGTGTAAGGAGTCTCCACATGGAGGGTCACCTCTGATTCAGGCACGGTGAGCAACAGGAAGGTCCTGAGAAGCTTCAGGTTGTCCAAGTCCCAGGACTTCAAAAAATCTTCTGGATTGAGGTGTAGCCACATTTCAATGATGGAGCAGAGGGTGCTGTGGAGTTTGGGTGCAATAGGGAAAAATGATGGGCTGGGTCTCCTTCAACTGGAACCTCCCAAGGTTCAACTGGAACCTCCCTTCATGGTAGTCTTCCCAAAGAATGGCCAAGCAGGTCACATGCAGCAGAGCAAAGGGGAAAAACTGTGAGGTACATTTGTGGGTAACGGGCTCCCCATATTTGCTGCCCAGTCTCTATACAGAAAAATGTGGGCATTCTGACTGGGATTGGCTGTGCTGGGCAGGGATCCTCACAGGGCCTGGCTCTGAGGCCCTAGTCACTCTTCTGTTCTTTGGGTTCCCCAGAATCCCACCACAGCTTGCTATGATCCCTCTACAGGATAAGCCCCAGGTTACCTCAGTCCTCTTCTGGGAACCACACAGGGTGGAGCCTTGGGATCACCCAGCCTTCCTCTCCAACAGACCCCCAGGGACCTCTCTGGAGACAGGGGCCCTCCCTCTTGGCCCAAAGACCCCTCACTCCTTTCCTTGAAGGTGCTCCCCCTCAGCATCTTGCTGGAGGTGTCCAGGCCTAGAGAAGGCCAGGAGGCTGTCCCCTCTAACGTCCTCTGCCCCTCATCTACCTAGATGCCCGTCGGGCTCAACTAGCTTCCTGAAAATCATGGAGGCTCCATGAGGGCTGGGAGGTTTGTCTGTACTTGTTCCTAAGTGATGGGCCAAGTGCCTGCCAATGGTAGGTGCTTCACATACATTTGAGCCATGAAAGAACCCAGCTACCTACTGCCGAGCTGCCTCGGGCCTGGGCCCCTTCCGTCCTCCCAGGGCTCTGTTCTAGCTACATGCAGGTCAGGGGCCTTCCCAAATGTGAAAACTGATTTTCATGAGGCCTCAGATTAGTGAGGCCTGAGGAAGAGAACTTCCTCACAGGGAGGGACAGGACAAAGGAGAAGGCCTGGGCCCTTAGCAGCCTGCTCCACAGGACCCAGCCTGAGGGAAACAGACCTGGGGCTCATCCTACTTGGTTTCCTAAACACCCAGCAGGGCTCTCCTCTGAAACCCTACTTTCCACAGAGTTGCCTGAAGTTCAGAGGGATGCCTGCCATTCCCAACACCTATCCAGGAGACGGCCATGTGCCAGGGATTGGAGGTGATGAATACCTTTTACACAGCAGCTGCAATACCCTCTGGGTACTGGATGAATTTTGGTAGGAATACAAGCATTCATGGATATAGGAGGTGTTCACCTTCTACAGGGCTCTGTAGAATGAGTGCTGTCAAGTTGTCCCCTAGTCAGGACACTAGACTGATGAAATTGGTCATCTTCTCCCTAGGTTGGGGGGTCAAAGAGGGACATTTCAACATGGAAACAGTAGTTTCCTTGAAAATGAGTCACTGCCATATGCCAAGTGAAAACAAAAGATTTTCCCTCTGTATTCTCAGGGGATATGAGACACACATACACACAACGACAACAAACCTGGTGAAGGTCTGGGGCTATCAAGAGGGGTATCTAAGTGGTAGGTTAAGAGTGTCGTCACTTGCAGCGATCTGTCCTGTATCACCTCATGTCTCCTTGGGAAACATTGCCAGTCACCGGGACCCCGTCCTGAGCCAGCAACTCCACTCCAGAAAGTCTCCTACTCTGGTCTTTCCTGAGTCCTGAGTATCCACAGGTTGGTAGACCACAAGAAGTCAGGGCTGTGGACTTGCTGTCTCAACACCAGAGAGCAGCTGAGACTGTGTGTGGATGGGGGTGCCTAGCTACGAGGGTTCCACGTTCTGTGTGTTCCATTGCCAAGGAAGTGAGGTCACTTCCTTGCGGACTCCTTATCTCATACAGGATGGCGCCACAGGTCCACTGGGATGCAGGATGGGCCCTTTTTCTAATGACGTAGGCACAAGTGGATGCAGTTACATCAACACACTCTGAATCAGGGGCCCAGACAGACCCTGGGATAGCCGGCACCCCTGATTTGGGGAGATAAAACCTTGTTTCAGACCCATCCCCTCCTGCTGGTTATGTGTGTGACCATGAACATGTAATTGTGCCTTGCCGGGCCTCCATGACTTCCCACCATGTTCCCTAGGGATCATTTTAGCATCTGCTTTTGAGGTTGGCATTAGGTCTATGTGTCCACATATACATGGACTCCCTGAGAAACCCTAATGTGTCATGTGTCTGTAATGCACAAACATACAGATGGACAAAGGATGACATGCTGCTCTACCATGACCTAGTCCCACAGTGAGAGAGGGAAAGTCAACTCCTCTCCTGCACACGGTTCCTACTCTGCTCCACTGGAAGGCTCTAGTGTGAATTTCAGAGAGAGCCTTCCCTTTGCCATAGACGGCCAATGGCTCTTGTTGAGATTTAGGATTGTCCCAATGTCTCTTCCCATTGTATGATGTGGGTACACAGCAAGGGATCCCAAGACAACTGCATCCTGGTGCCCAAGGCCTGTAGCTCCCTCCCATTTCTAAATTCATCCTAGTGCTTCATCTGTTCACTTGTCCTCTCTCAGTCCCTCCTTCTACACCATGAACTCCAGGAGGACAGGGTCCTTTCTTGTGCTCACTGTGGTCTCCCCAGCACTGGGGAGGAGGGCTGAGTGGCTGTGGAAAAATAGCAGGATGAGGATACAATGAGAAGCAGTCTCTCTTCCACCTGGAGAGGGCCCTAGCCAGACCCTGTCATCCTGGCTCTCTGATCTTGGCCTTCCAGCCTCCAGATCTGTGAAATATAAGTCTCTGTAGTGTAAAGGCCACCCAGCTGATGGTTATTTTTCACAGCTCTCTACTGATTCCAACACAGGGAATCTGAGCCAGGTTTGGGAACTGCCTGTGGGCCATTGGAGGTACCCAGGAAAGCTGAGGACCACACAGCAAGTAGAGTGTCTGCACAATTTCAGGGTCTGCACAGCCTGATCCTGTGGACACCGGGCACACAGGAACCTGCAGGCAGCACTCAGGACCAGGGACAGGCACAGGGGAGAGGGCAGCCACCTCCACTGCAAGAGGCTGCCCTCCAAATGCAGCTGCCCTCACCCTTCAGTGGGCGCCTCTGTGGCTTGCCTGCTTGGCTTCCATCTCCCTGTCTCACCATTTCACCTGGACTCTCTTTGGTGCCCCTTCCTTTGTCTCACAGGGTGACTCTGACCCTCCAGGCTTGACCCTCCAGAGCAATCCATCCCACTGTGAGGGACACAAAGGGGCAGTGACCCAGGCTGGTCCAGCCAGACCCAGTCCCATAACTTCCACTGTCATTATTAGGCTGGGAAACTCTTCTCCTGAAATGCCAAGCCAGCAGATTGTGCCCCTAAGCTGCTCGGCAACAGGCCACCTCCCCACAGAGAGGACATGAGCAGCAGAAGGCAGTGTGAGATGGAGAGAGGCCGTGTCCTGATGACGTCACTGCAGCCCTGGAGAGAGAGGTGCCCGAGTCTGTATCACCCCAACCTCCCCGACACCTGAACCAAGGAATCCATTCTCAGCCTCTCTTTCTCCTCTCATTTTATGCTTGTTTATTGTTCTAGCTAATTCTATTAGTGTTTATCCACCTTGAAACTAGGAGGATGGACCTGCTCTGCTGCTTCACAGTGTGCGGCCTTGGTTCACTTCCCTCCACCTCTGAGCTTCCACTTCCTCATTAGTGAAGAGGAGTTGCTACCTCTCCCTCCACTACAGAAGGCTGGGTTGCGGATTAAGTGAGATAAAGTAAAGCATGTAGGATTGAAGTTTGATAAAGGGACATTACTATAATTCCAATTTACTAATTAAGCATAATTTACTGGAGAATCATTATGGGGAAGTGCTTTCAAAGACCCAAGTATCCCTGAGCTTCTGACTCCTAGGGCCCCAGCTATCTGGCTTTTCAGTGGGGCCTCACTGTGGGAGCCACTGTTGGATCTTAATGAACACCCACGATCTGAGCTCCTGCAACTGAAGGCACAGAAAAAGCATCGAAATATTGATCTGTCGTCTTCTCATATGTCTGAAAGGAAAGCACAGTGGCTGCATCTGCATTGAGAACTCTAAACCCTCTTGCCCAGGGGCTCGGGGAACCCCATGGAAGAGCTAGAGGCTCCCACCAAGTAAGAGATTCCCCTTCCATTCATCCTCTAGCACAGCAGCACCCCAGCCCCAGGCTGGCACAGGGGGAGCTGCTCCTGCTCTGAGGGCACCTGCAATGTCATCTGTGCCCAGAGGGCAGCAAAGTGTCCCCTGTGACCAAGACCCTCTTGCTCCTAATGGGGTGAGCCAAGCACCCCTTCCTGCATACAAATGCCCAGCTGTGACATCTCAACAGCGCTGCTTCATGGGGGCAAAGAGACTGTCACCCCGAGGTTCACATGCTACTCAATGGGCAGAACCACAACTCAAACCCAGGACCGTGTGATTGCAAAGTCTGGCCCTTTGCCCAACTCCACACGATGAGCACAGAGCGCCACGTGCATTGGTCCACAAATTGAAAGCATCGGAATCGTTCGTTAGCATTGAAGTCTGATTAAGTCTCCTTGTTAACACAGACAACTGTCTACTTCTAGCCCTCTACCTGAAAGAGGGGTGATGTGCTCAGGGGCTCTCCTCCTATTGCAAAGCAGAATGTGCTACATCCTTGAATTAATGCTTTCCTAGGTTCAAAACAAAAGCGAGTTTTCTCTTTGTTCTTCCTGCGCCAGGTGTTTCAATGGCAGGCTTGTGCCCTCTGGGTGAGATGTTCATGTGGGTGACGGGCCTAAGACTCACAGACAGCAAGAAGGATAAAAGAAAAAGAAGTGGCCAGCTCAGAAAGGGCAAAACGTGTGTAGTCAGCAACCTGATGAATGATTCCGCCCTCTCCAGGCCAGTGAGGCGGGTGACAGGTGGCAGCTCCAACAGCTAGTGTGGGTCTTCCCTTTACACTACCAGTGGGTGCATTAGATCCAGGGCCACCTTCCCTTCAACTCGAGAAACATTTTGAACAAGCAAGGACAGGGATGCTTCTTTTTCTAAGAATGGATCTATAGGCCAAAACACGTGGTCTCCTTGGAAGGGATCGTTATATTCCACATCTCTTGGGGAGCCCAATCCATTCCCTGGGGAGTCCCACAAAACCAATGTCATGCATCGGTCCATTAGTTGGCTCTCTCATCCATTCAGCTTCTCCTGCCAGGAGTCATCTGGCTCTAGCTCCTACTCCATAGCGTTTGTCTGGAATGGTGGGGGACACTTCTCTTTCTAGAATGGACATGTTTTCTCCTCTCAGCCTTGATTTTGAATATCTCAGGACTCTTCTAATTAGAAGGGAGAGGGAGGAATTTTCCACTGGGCATGGTACCATGCATTCCCTCTAAGTCTTGAGCCAATTAGAAAACTGCCAACATGTCCGTAGATTAGCTGCCTGAGTTCTCCACGTTCAGTTGGTCAGTGGCCAGCAGAGGGATCTCTCGACAGTCCCAGTCATCAACCTGATGCTGGAGCTCAGAAACTGAGAGCCCAATCCATGACCAGGTGGAAGCGAATCTGATCTGGATTTAGGGAGGGGTCGAGAAGGTCAAAAGGAACCTCAGCTGAACACATGACCGGTTGAGACATCCCATCTGGAGCCTTTCTCCTGCAGAGGTATGTGAGGTTTTGTAGAGGGGTAGTCAGCCAACCAGGGGACTGCGGGTCCCCAGGATAAGCAGGGGAGTCATCTTCTGGGGGTGTCTTTTTCCTCCTTAGATGTGATGAACGAGGTTTAGAGATGTCTGAGCAGTTAGGAGTACCCCATGAGGGCCTGTCCACTTTTCCAGGAGTCACTCTTCTGATCCCTGGTTTTTCCATATCTTAAGCAGGACTCTCCCCTGGCTGGAAAGTATGTGGAGGGTCCTGAGGGTAGGATATTGTCCTGGAGGAAGGAAACTCCTGCATGGAGGTTAGAATTTGTCTCAGCTGTTGTACAGAATATGTGCTGCTCCTTCATGTTTTCAATGTGGAGAGTGCATCCTTCTTAGTGTGTGGTCTGAAAGGGTCTCTGTGTGATATCACAAGGGCTCAATGGCAGCCCAATGCTGGGGTCCACCACGGTGCAGAGCTGGGCAGGAGGTAATATCATTTCCCATGTCAGTCAAGGTCCCGAGTCATTTTGCAGCACACCCCATGGAGCTGAGTGGGCGCTTTTTCTTGTGAATTCAATGAATAAATTTGACAGACACCAATCAATAGTGGAAGGGTGAGGGCCAAGTGTCAGAATTTATGAAAATAATAGAAAGAAAGGCGATCTCCTTCATGGGTGGGGTTCCAAAAGAGGGTTGCCAGTGAGTGACTGTTGTCTTGGGGTTTATATGGATCTAAGGGGTTAAGAAAATCAGCCCCCAGTCCAGTCCTGGATATAGTATTCAGTGACAATGTCCTCTTCATCTACCACTTGTTCCGGTCAGTTTAAGGTCACTGTGTTGCAGTTTACCCTTTGCAGAGAGGCCTGGGCTCTGGGTCACAGATGTCTCGCTCTCAGTTTAAGCTCAGCCTTGCAGGTGTGCTCCTTCTGTTCTGTCTCACTGGGGTCTTGCTGTTCAGAGAAATCTGACCTTGGTGGGCCCTAGTCTCCTTCCTATCTGCCAACTGCAGTTCTTTCCTTACCTCCATCTCAGGGCCTGTGGCTCATCTTTTCTGTCTTCCATATTGATGGAGGTCTGCACAGCACAGTCTCCAGAGAAGTCCTCGAGATTTACTCAGTTGGTGAATTACATTGGAGACAAAGAGAAACAAAATTGCTTTGAATAGGAGTCAGGTACACTCTACTTGGGGACATCCTGAAGGCATTTCTGAGCCCCTTTCCTTGGTGAGACTTTGCCTCAAGCCAACTGGAGAAAGAAACCCTGAAAGTTCATAGTATTTAAATTCTCTACCAGTCTTGGGCACTTAGGTGAAGTTCATTGCCAATCTTCAAAAGGATATGGCCTGCAAATTGGGCCCCACCTTTTTTGCCAGCTGTTTTATATTCAGACTGATTTCAGCACAGAATTGGCATCTTTGGTACCCTTTTTATTACCAGTAGCTATTCCCATCCTCTGAGGAATGGCCTGGTGAATGATGTAAACATGCCTGGCCCACAGTGAGAGCCTTGGCGAAGAGACTCAACTAGGACAGACCCAAGCTTTCTGGTGATAAAATGACTCTGTATAGGGATTTGCCTTGAATTCACAGGAAGTCCCCAATTCCTGGAAACCCCAGTGTTGAGCTCTCTTAGCATCTGCACCCAAATATTCAGGGGAAAATGCTTTGATTGAACTTCATATTCAGATGGGAGGGGCAAGATGGTAGATTTGAGGCACCCAGCACTTGTCTGCAGTCCAGAGAGAGAATCCAAACGGCTCACTGAGGTTTGTGGCCCTGGGAGAACGCTGGACTCCAACAGAGGAGAGACAGGGACCTGAGGACCCCTGAGTATTGGGCTGGATGGTGCAAGTGAGTGCCCAGTACTGATCCCAGGGCAGGCAGTGGGGCTAGAGCCAGGAAGAGGGGGAGTCCCAGTGAGCAGCAGGGACACAGGACTCAGCACTGTGCAGCAGCGTCGCCTGAACGTGTGGCAGACCTGGGACGTGCGTGGTGAGCTGGCTCTGGAGGTGTGCTCTGCCCTTCGCTGCATGTTCTCCTGCTGCCCTAACTGGGGGCATCTCAAGAGGGGACCTGTTGCCCAATCTTACTGCCCTGGAAGTCAAAGTCCTCTGAATTTTCGGTCTCCGGAACCTCGTGGCAATATTGCTGCCGTGGCTCAGTGGGTGACATCTCAAGCTCAGTTCCACCCCGGAGGGAGAGGCTCTGCCACAAACTCACTAGGAGTTCTGCCATGTACATAGAGGGAGGCTGGCAGGCGGCACGGGGTTTGGAAACTGCTCTGATCCCCACAGACCCCAGGCACAGCCTCCATCCTCTCCCCAGCATCCGGAGCTTTGGGGTCACGCCACACATCTGGATGGAGCCCGCTCCCTTTCTCCCTGTTTTTTCGCTCTCAGAGTTTCTTCTCCGGTTCCTTCTCACCTCCGCTCTCTCACTAATTCTTGATTCGTGCCTGGCTTCTCTCCTTTCTCTGCCTTTCCCTTCTGTCCCTTTCCTCCTGCTACCTTTGCTCCTTGAAACCTTTATTCATTCTCTCAGGTTCTAACCTTGTATTTCCCTCCATGTTTTCGCCGCCCCCTGTGGTTTCTCCTCTGGGCGGTGTAGCCAATGTGTTTTTCTTGTTATTATTATTATTATTATTATTTTTTACTTCGGTTATTTATCTGGAGTTTTGCAACTTCCCTTCTGCTTTCGCTGTCACGTGGGAAGTGAGAGCAGCCCTTTGCTCACGTTGGGGGTGCACCCGACCCTGGGCTCTGCGGAGAGAAATCGCCCGTGGCTGCGTCAGGACCTGGTCCCGCCCACATGGTGCAGATTTCGACTGAAGAATGTGGGGAACATCATCCTCCAGCTGACAACCCCATCCCGGAGTGGGCACAGCGAGGAGGGGCTCAAGTCCCACTCCTGGACACTCGCCACACAGCCACGATGTCAGGGGTTCTTGTGGGCGCTCCTCCTAAACGGGTCCTCAGCATGCCTCGCCCCCCTGCTGCTGTGAGGTCACACATGGCCAGTGAGACCAGAGGTGAGTGCCACCGAGGGGCTGCCGGGACCCTCTTTCTGCCTCTCCCTGTGTCCTGACTGGAGTTGCACCTATACCTCAACCATAGGATCCTAGCTCCAGGTCCCTCACCACAACTGGAACAGCCAGTGTTGACACGGATTTCAAGGAACACCGCCAGTGGCCACAGAGCCCTCGGAAAGCCCACCGCTAGATGTTCCCCTGCCCATTGCAGGAGGAGGTACAGAGAGAGCACAATGCACAGGGCCCTTCTGTCTGCTTCACCCCACGGAATCAGCAGCGGCTCCCCACTGTGTTGACAGAACTCAGGGTCTTCCTACTAAGGAGCTCCATGCCCAGGGTCAGTCCTCACTAGTCACAGCTGGAGATGAAACAGGGAACCTCGTACCTACCCAGCCCTATTGATCTGAACCACTATAAATCAAGGAAGTGTGGGCTCCCTCTTTGTTAGAGCCAGACCCTTCTGGGTGGATCAACGGGGCACGCCCCCTGCTTTAAAAATACCCGTCTTTTTGTCTTATTTTCTGATGTATTACTTTCATAGCTTTTATTTAGCAGCCAGCCCGTCCCTCCGATGGGTAACCATCCCCTCCACCTCGCAAGACGTGCGTGAGAAATTGGCACCTGGAACAGAGCACCCCGATCAGGAGGAGTTCAGAGTAAGAGGACTATTACAGGTGGGTGCTTGGCCCTCTCTCATGGAACAAAAGCCCATGTGCGTGGAGGACCTCATGGAGAGAGGAGAGAGCAATCTTTCAATTGGCATGACCATAGACACAGGGAATTGGAGCTTTAAAAAGAGAAGAAATCTATCCGACTTAAGATCACAATCCGAGTGGGAATTCAGTGAAGCGCACCCAACTTCTACCACTCTTAAAAGTGGTAACAGACTTGGTTGATTTAAACTGAGCCGGTACCATCGGCACTTCTGCCCGCCTCCTGGGGCCGCTTTGTCAACCAGGAACCCTACAGGAGCGTGGCGAGCGACCCAGCCTGACAGTAAAGCCTGATCTCGCTGAGTTAGACGCGGGAGTTTAGGACACTGCAAAAGCAACAGGGTTCCCAACCTCCTGGGAAGGCGGGTCGGAAATCGCAGCCAGAAAAACTCACAGAGTACTACCGGCCCCAAGGGGACACGGCTGCTCCCCTGCCAGGCAATCCCCTGCCCAGGGAGAGTCCCTCGGGTTCAGGCCAGCAAAATGAGAAGGAAAAACAGTGTGCAGACTGGAGGTGCTGGTGGCGTGGACAATAGGAAAGGACCCCAGAGTGTCCAATCGCCTGCAGAGCGTGCAAATCAATGGCGGAATGGCGTGGACAATAGGAAGGTGGACAATAGGAAAGGACCCCAGAGTGTCCAATCGCCTGCAGAGCGTGCAAATCAATGGCAGAATGGCTGGCATCTCCAGATGGGGGAAGGAATGAATAGCCTGAGGTGTCCCAGGGTCCCCGTGGGAACTTTTCTTCTTGCCATCTTTTGTAAGACATCAAATCCACCTGGGATTCACAGAAAATGTTCCCTTTTTGACCTGGCTCCTAGCTCTGGGATGCAACAAAGAAAACTGAGGGCTGGTGGGTTCCTTTCTAGCTTTTCCCCCTGCCCTGCTGCATCTGCGTCTCTTGAAGAGCGGACAAAGGAAGGAGCAGAGAAGAGCTCGCCTTTCCAATCCTGCAGCACTAGGAGAGAGGGAGGTTAAAATCTCAGCTGCGGTTTTTCTTTTTGCTTCCTTGACTAAAACCTCACCTGGGTGGGGGGTGGGGGGGAAATGGCTTCTCGACTGATTTTGAACCAGCCACCTTCTGGGTGTGAGAGGCACATGGTGACGGTCGTGCATGATGGGAGGGTAGGGACCGCCACTTCTTTAACACCAGGTTGATAAACTACAATTCACTGATTCAAGGGGCTTCGACACAGAAACCTGCTTTTATTCTCTCAATAACTAAACTATCAGCCAAACGTAAATGAGGAAAAATTCGAAAGTTAATGAAGGACGTTCCATTTATGCCTTTTAGTGGATCATTTTTGTTTTTTAGGGATGAGGCTAAGGGCAAGTCTGACGACTATTAGGACAAGAAGTCGGTAATCCGAAGAATTTTATTTTAGGGATCTCATTATTGTCAGATTTCAAACCTGGCTCATCCATCAAAGCAGGCCTGCCTTACGTTTCAATCATAAAAACTTAATTAGCTGTATCTTAAATTCCTAAACAGGTTAAATCAAAACAAAAGCTTTGGTAAGTATTTGTACCACTACTTACAACTTTAGGAGCTCACTTACAAAAAGTTAGAAAATTTTCCTTTTTGTTTATCTGACTGATCTGTAAATGTGCCTACACGATGCTTATATTTCCATTATGTTTACATTACATGATATCAAAATTGACATAATCCAATGAGCATGCTCAAAATTTAAAATTAAAATAAAAAATGGATCCAAATACCTTTAATTTCACATGATTTAATAGGGTTCAGTTTAAACTGGGTAAACAGATACAAATAAAGAGGTCTTTAAAATTAGTAATTCGAATTTTTTCCAGCTGGCCAAATAATAAAGTTGCTAATTCCTATAATATTTAAAATTTACGTCCATTTCCTTCTACCAATTTTCTTCCACAGGAAATAATTAATATTGTTATCTACACTTGTTTAATGTCTTGGTTTTCACAGTTAAGAGTAAGTAAGTTAAATTTAAGGTAAATGGGATTCATTATATAAGTATTAAAGGAGATATTAGTTTACAAGGTCAAAGTGCTAAAATATCATCTACTAAGTAAAAAAAAAATCAGACACTCAACTAAAATATATTTAAACATTAGAGGTGTTTGTAATTTGGTTGATATAAAGAAGGTCTAAAATCCCTTTATTCTCTGTGTCCTGAGAACCAAGGTGCTGGGCCAGGTGCAATTTATATGTAAGGATTTAAGAAATTTTTCACCTGGTAAAGTAAATGACTTCCCAAGAGTTTGCCATCATCTCACGGGAGCGTGGTTAGAAGTTAGGCATGTCACTGAGCAGAACCAAAACCAGGGGAGGAGGTATTTGAGCAGGAGGGAATGTTGGGGTGGCCAGTGGAGTGACTTTCTGGAAGCTAAACTCAGTGTCATGTATTTCCTGCTGGGAACTGAACTCATAGAACCATCTGGAGGGTTTAGAATGTGATGCTGTTTCTTTTCTTTCTCTTTTGGCAGTGTATACTCTAAACCCAGGGGTGCTTAAAAACTAAGCCACATTCTCAGACTTTTTCAATATCTTTATTTAGAAACAGGTTCCGGCTAAGTTGCTTGGGGCCTGGCTAAGTTGCTGAGGCTGGCTTGGAACAGGCCATCCTCCTGCCTCAGCCTCCCTAGCGGCTGGCATGATAGGCGTGGCAGCTTGGCCTATCCTTGGTGGTCAGGTATCTGCTGGTTAGTGTTTCTCTCAGGGAATGGCCAGGAGGTGGGAGAGGGGGTCCTAAATGGATCTTTTGTTGTTATAAAGAGCTGGAGGGTGGCGGTTTGAATGAATCCAACATTATCTTTAAATAATAATGACCTGAGGATTTAACTTATCCAGGTTGTCCCTGCCTCTGCTCCCACCCCTTGCTACCATGGGTCACTGAGGGTTTTCTGTGGTCAGAGTTCATCCACAGCCCTTTCCTTCCTTACTGAGACGGGCTAAAGCTTCCTGTAAGGACACCTCCCAGGACTGCGGGTCTTGGCAGGTAACTAAGCCTTTGTCAGTGTTGTTTCAAATACAGTTCTACAGAATTCTGAAGCAAGCGATTTGTTTGTCCTGCATACTGACCTGTCAGGTATCCAGTTCATCAGGACTTATCATTTCCTTCTCTTTGAAAGTTCTTGCTTTTGCTATTTAAAAAAAATTTTTTTTTTTTTTGGTTATCAATGGGTCTTTATTTATATATTTATTTATATGCGGGGCTGAGGATCGAACCCGGGGCCTCACGCGTGCCAGGCGAGTGCTCTCTACCACTGAGCCCCAGGGCTCCAGCCCCTTGGCTTGTGTTATTTTGAAGCGGACGAATCTACTGGTATCTTCGGGAGAGCATTCACGATTTTCAGACCATTTTTGAATGTCAGTTAATAGAACTTCACCTTTCACTTCTCACTCCTTTCTGAACTTCATGCCCCACAGGAAAATATGGAGGTCTTCACCTTTTAAATATTCAGCTTCAGAAAGTGTGTACATTTCCTCCCTCAGAGTAGGGTGTACGTGTGAAGGCAAAAATAAACCCTGAAGAAATGAGCTTATGACGTCACTACCAGGCAAGTGTTTCCTTCATCCCACGGACATTTTTCACCATCTTTGTGTCAGAGACTGAGACGGTCACATGAAATCTCTTTTCCCCAGGGTCTGCTGTAAGAACACTTGGCATTTGCAGATAGTTTTGCATCTTAAGGGGGCATTGGAAATCAGGCAAAGAGAACAGGAAATAGGTGATCATGTCCCAAGGCCGATAAAGGACCTAGAATCCACTATTAGGCTTGTCCTAGAAGAAGTGGAGCTTAGTGAGCTTGTAGCACTTTCTCTTTGAGGCAAGAGTAAGTGCTCAGTTAATCTCCAGGACGTACGGAAAACTCAAAAACTTAACACCAAAAAAACAAATAATCAAATCAATAACTGGGCTAAGGAACTGAGCAGACACTTCACAAAAGAAGAAATAAAATTGATCAATAAATATATGAGAAAACGTTCAACATCTCTAGCAATTAGAGGAATGCAAATCAAAATTACACCAAGATTCCATCTCACTCCAGTCGGAATGGCAATTATCAAGAATAGAAGCAACGATAAATGTTGGGGAGGTGGGGGAAAAGGCACACTCATACATTGCTGGTGGGACTGCAGATTGGTGCAACCACTCTGGAAAGCAGTGTGGAGATTCCTCAGAAAACTTGGAACCACCATTTGACCCATTTATCCTGCTCCTCGGTTTATACCCAAAGGACTTAAAATTAGCATAGGACAGCGATGCAGCCACATCAATGTTCATAGTAGTTCAATTCACAATATCTAAACTTTGGAACCAGTCTAGGTGCCCTTCAACTGATAAATGGATAACAAAAATGTGGTATATATACACAGTGGAATATTACGCAGCCATAAAGGAGAATAAAATTATGACATTTGTCAATAAATGGATGGAGTTGGAGAATATTATGCTAAGGGAAATAATCCAGTCCCAACGTAAAAAAAAGGGCAAATGTTTTCTCTAATATGCAAATGCTAACTCACAATAACGGGTGGGCTAGGGAAGAATAGAGGTACTTTGGATTAGACAGAGGGGAGGGTATACGGGGGTGGGAAGGACAATAGAGCGAATGGGACATTGTTCCCTATGTGCATATGTGATTGCATGACCGGTGTAGCTCTCCATCATGTGCAAGCAGAAGATTGAGAAGTCATCCTCCATCTAAAGATCATGTGTTAAAATGCATTCCCTATCCAATATAACTTTTTGAGAACAACAGCAAAAAGAGTAAGAGCTCAAAGCCAAAACCAGTCTGCATAGGCAATGACAAGTTGGAGGTAGAGAGAAGGAGGACAACCTGATTCTGTTCCCTTCCTGCCATTCTCCAATATGTGTGTGCTTTCTGCTTGTTGACAGTGAATTTTTTTAATGGGCCTGAGCGGCGGTTCCTGGTACAGTTCACCTCTACCTCTGCTTCTTCGGGTGGCATCTGCGCATGTGCAGCTCAGCGCGGTTCTGGGAATCGTGTTGGTTTGCGATAGACTTAACTCGTCCCCTCTCTAGCTCGCTCTCCCTCGGGGTTCTAGCCCCATTCTCCCCTCCTGGAGGCCCCTCTTTTATTTTTCACTTGGGGTGTTCAGCCCCCCAAGCTGCGGTGCACTTCCACGTGACCGGTTCAACTCCCGGGCACAACAAGAGGAAAAGAAAAGAAAAAATCCTGCGGTGGAAATCCCTCTCACTCTCTTCAGATAACACAACTCTCTACCGTTCCTCTGCCTGGAGAGAGGGGCACTTTCTCGGGGTCAGGTCCCTCTGCCACTGTTGTTGTCCACTGCAGGACAATTTTGTAACTGTGGAGAGAAAAAGAAATCGAAAAGGGGTGACCCCTTCTCTCCTCAACATACCCACTTCTCTGGGGAGAAACAGGGCGTTGGTTTCCTGGCTTTTTCCTTTCGGTGGCAGCTGGACTTAACCTGCCCTGGAGGGAGTTGGAAGGCAAGGGAGGAAAAAAAATCTCCATAAGGAAAATCCACCATGGGTTGTTATTCAACTTAGTCCCCCTTCTGCCTTGGATCATTTACTTCCTGGTGATTTCAAGTGCAGCGCCTGTTTTTTTGAGCTGTCATCTCTGTGAGAGACAAGTTGTCTGGGGTTTCCCATCTTGGCCCAACCAAAGTCTACTGCTGCTGTAGAACAAAGGTATTTACATTTTCACGTAGGGCAGGGTTTCCTTCCTTTTCAGGGCTGAGTACTATTCCACTGGATGCACATGAAACTCTTTTCTGTTCGTTCCTCTGAACAGAATGGAATTTTGGATGCTTCCACATCTGTCTGTTACGGAATTTTAAAGATGCTTCCACATCTATTATGGGTGTTGCTGTAGTAAAGACGGGAGTGCAGATACCTTTCACTCTTGTTCCCCAAATTTCGAGATGTGCCCCAAAGTGAAATTGGTAAATCATGCTAAGGGAAAAAGCCAAACACAGAAGGAAAATACTGTTTGGTTCTCCTTACAGGAGGTATTTAAGAAAAATATTGAGCTATGTAAATTTGTGTGCTACCTCTCCCTCCTGTTTATATAGAAATATCAGGGTAGTGAAGCTGTGTCCTCATCACTGTGCGTGTTTACCAGTGGGTGGTTGTCCACGTAAGGCCAGGTTTTCTTTATTTATTCTGCATTCTGCCTAATCTAGCTGGGGACTAGGAATTGTGGGAATGCCTGGCCTTCTAGAAAGAGACGTCGTTGGGTGGATGAGGAAGGGTAAAGTGAACTGTCTCTGTCATGGACACAAGGACCGTACTTGAAGCATGTAGCCATAAAAGTGGGATTGGGGACCTCGAGGTACTGGTGTTTGTAGTGGCCTAAGTGCCACATCTTTTCGCCCATTCGGATGAGTGGTACTGAGCAATTATGTCTGGTCTCAAAATTACGACGGTTCACCTTAGGATTCTTTCATGTTATGTCAGAGCAAGAGCAAGAACAACACATTTTCTGTAGAAACCACACTTTGGATTTTGGTTTGGGGACTTTTTCCATGTTATCGATACGTGGCACAACCACCCTCAGGAGGCCAGGTGGTGGCAGTGAGCTGGGGTCCCCAGTCAGCCACACAGTCACCAGGGGAAAGAAGGGACCCCACTGTGCACTGTGCTCCTGATCCGGGTGTTTGGTGCCAGGCAGGTTCAACAATTCTCCACTAGAGGTCGCTCTGTTCCTGGGAGTTCACCCCACCTTAAGTCAAGCCGTGTCTTTACTGTTTTTAAGCCCTCGTCTGTACTCTCTCCCATTTATTTCTCGGAAGAAACCCCGGTTAAAGAGGAGACAGAGGCTCGGGATGATGCTGTGGCCAATCCCCCAAAGTTCCACGGTAGCACAGGGAATGCTGGGATTCGAACCCAGGATCCTCGGTGTTCACCTTACTACCTTCAGCACCCTCAAGCTGTGTCCAGACCCAGCTGCTCAGGGAAGCGCTGATCTTGCAAGTGCCACTCGGCTCTGCCAGGAGTCCTGCCCTTCCTCCATCCCGTCCCCCTGGGGCAGAGTCTGTGCTCCGGGAAGGCGTCCGCCTGTTCCCATGGGTCTTACCAGGCCCTGGGGGGGTCGCTCTCTGCAGAACCAAGCTGTCTCTTGGGATGAACCCTCTCTGCCTCTGCCCAGCCTGATAAAGGGCACCTTCCAGCCACCTCAGCAGGTTAAAGAGCTGCCCAGGGGGACAGGGCAGCAGAGGACAGACAGGGACTCGTCCTCTACAGTTTGGGGTGGGGGAGGGCCGGGGAGCCTCCCAGAAGCTCACTGGTCCTCTCTCTGGGGCTGCCTTCAACTCAGGGGCCAGCTCTCACTTCAGGTCCTTCCTGCTCTCTTCACATTTGGACTAAGTTTGCAAATAACATCTACACTCGCCTCTAAGGCTAAAAGGAACAGTGGCTGGGAGCTGGGGCCCAATGAACCCGAGGGCCTCCCTCAGGTTCTCAGGCTGGGAATTCCCTCCAGCGTCCTAGAGGTGGCCTCTTCTTTTCCCATTTCCTGGTGCACGGAGGGGAGACCTGAATCCCAGCCAGGAACTGAATCGTGCCTGGCCTCCCAGTCAGCTGACTGCCTGGGGTGAAGGTTGAGGACCTTGAATGGAGTCGAGGGCTCCTGGGGCCTGGGATTGACTGAGCGCTTTGTTTTCTAAGCGCAGAGACATGCATACCCTTTACTGTGTCTTCTTCCTGATTATAGAGACAACTGGCGTTCAATGTTGATATTTAGAAAGTGCAGATGTACAAAATGGAGAAAATAAAAGCGGTCCGGAATCACATCACCAAGGAGTCGTCACCATGGAGATTCCTGTGTAGCTCTTTCTCTCCCCCATGATCCCACAGAAAATGGCAGGGGGGGACTCTTATGTATTTTAAAAAGCCTTTCACAGGATTGCACCTCTCCGTGACTTCATTTGAAAGGGGAAGGACCTTTTGGGGCAGAAGCATTGAGTTCACTTAGAGTTGAGTCACAAAATAAGATTGAATGAAACCAACATGCTTGAAGTTCTATGAAGTATCTTTAGAAATCAATAATATGTGACCATGAAATAAAAATGTCACTGGGTAAAAGAAGTCACAGGAAATTAGAAAATACTTACAGATGAATGAACGCATACACATAACTTACCAGAATTGTTGAGATGCAGTGAAAATATTACTCTGGGGGAATTTATTGCGGTTAATGCTTCTGTGATAAAATGGCCGGGTGTAGGAGCCTAGGCCTGTAATCCCAGGGACTAGGGAGGCTGAGGCAGGAGGCTGCAAGTTCAAGCCAGCCTCCGTAAAACTTAGCAAGACCCTGTCTCAACATAAAAACTAAAAAAGGGCTGGGGGTGTGTGGCTCAGTGGTAGAGCACTTGCCTGGCACTTGTGAATTCCTGTGCTCCTTGGGAGGTAAATAAAATAGAAAGTGGAAAACAAAGCAGGGAATGAGTGAATAAAAACTCGGCTCTTTGATAAGATCAACGAAATTGGCAAAGTTTTAGGTAGACCAAGAAAAGGAGACTGAAATCTAAATAAGTGAAATCCAAAGTGAATGTCGACACTACAGACATTATAGAAGCAGAGAGGATCTTAAGAACATACTATGAACAACTGCCTGCCGAGAAATGAGATAATAAGATTTTTCCAGAAACACACAAGCTAATGACATTGATTCAAGAAGAAATAGAAAACCTTAATAGACTAATAAGATTAAATCAGTAATACAAACTTTCCAATGAAGAAAAAGCATAAGCCCGGATGCCGTCACTTGTGAATTCAGTCAAACGTTTAAAAGAAGAATTCACGGACATTATTACCCTCTGTGCATATATGATAACACATCCGCCGTAACTCCACATCAGAAGAATGAGACATCAGACTCCATGTATGTCTGATGTGTCAACATACATTCTACTCTCAAGTATTAACTGATTGGAACAAATAAAAAAAAGAAGAATTCATGCCATCCTTCTCAAACGCTTCCAAAATGTTTTTCATAGGAGGGAACCCTTCCTAACTCCATCTATGGCTCTAAATTATCCTGACACCAAAAGACAAAGACGGATCAGGCTCAGAAGGCAATTCTGTAGGATTACTCAGAGACACGCTAGAGTCCAAAAGCTGCACGTACAATTTTAAAAATAACTTTGAGATATGATGCACCCACTTCAACGGCACAATTTGACATGTTTCAGCCTATTCGGAGTTTGCGACCGTCAATATGGTAACCAGTCTATGGAGGTTTTTACGACCCTGGGATAATCGCCCTTCTCTTTAGCTCGCTCTCCGTTCCTTCCAGCCCCCTTGGGCTCAGGTAATCGCCCACTTTCATTCTCCGTGGATTTACCTATTCTGGGACTTCACACAAATGGAATTAAACACTAACTGGCCTCTTGTGGCTTTCATTTAGCTTGATGCTTTAAATGTTCATCTGTAGCAAACTGTGGGTCCTTCATTTTTATCACCAGATGATAATCCCCAGTGGATGGATATATGGATATACCACATGTATTCATTGTTGAATCTATTGTTTGGCATCTGAGCTCTTGTGAATAATGTTGCTGTGAACACCCGCATACAGTTGTTGGTGTAAGCACTGACTTTAGATTCTCCTGGTTTTGTGACTAAGAGTGGCATCTCTGGATCATGTAACCACTTTTTAATTTAGGCGGTACACATGAAAAATACTCTTATGCATCTCCCTTAGTTTTATTTAGCAAAAGATCTTAGTGTACATTTCATCAAAATACAAAGTGAATCTATCTCATTCTTTTAAACGTCTGTTTCGTATACCATTTTCTGTAAGCATGACAATTATTTTACCACGGTGTAACATCGCACTGATGTACCTTATAGAATAACACACGTTGTGTGCACAAGTTTTTTGGTGCACAATAGCACGTGTACTACTGGAAAAATCTGAAGGAGGCTGAGGATTGTATTATGGTCAATTTTCTGTCTGCGATACTATTGCACCTTAGTTGTGTTTAATACTACCATAGAGGGAAATGGGAAGAAGTGTATATAGACTATCATGGCATTATTTTTTACAACTACATGTAATTCTACAATGATCTCTTTAAAAGGTTTGGAAAAAATTGAGCTGCCAGAGAGGGAGAGGAACCTACCAACATAGGTGCCCTTCAACAGGTGAATGGATAAAGAAAATGTGGTATATGTACACAGTGGAGTATTATTCAGCCATAAAGAAGAACGAAATTGTGGCATTTGCTGGTGAATGAATGGAACTGGGGACTATCATATAGGTGAAAGAAGCCAATCCTAAAATACCAAAGGCCAAATGTTCTCTCTGATATTTGGATGCTAACTCACAATAGGCAGGGGGGAAGGAGGAGTGGATGTTCACCAGATTAGACAGGGAGGGAGAGGGGTGAGGGAAGGGGAGATGGGAATAGGAAAGACAGTAGAATGGATCAGGCATAACTTTCCTATGCTCGTATATGAATACACAACCAATGAAACTCCACATCATGTACAACCGCAAGAATGGGAAGTTATACTCCACATATGCATGATATGTCAAAATGCCCTCTACTCTCATGTGTCTCTACAAAGACCAAATTTTTAAAAAAGAAGAAGAAAGGACCCTTATCGGATGCCTTTGTGTGCCCTCCAGAGTTCCCCAAGACTGATTGAACCACGTGAGTCAGCCCTTAAGACCAAGATCAAATAAAACTGTGGCGAAGGAAGGAAATAAATTAAGAGGAGAGAGTGGGGTAAGGGAGCACAAACCCACTTCCACAGGACCAGAGTCCCCCCTTCTGCCCCTCCCAGCTCCATCCCCCCCCCGAACTGCTCTCATGTGGAACTTGCAGATGTGGAGGGCTGATTATCATTAATTCAAACCAAAGATATCCACGGGGATGCTATTTGGGGAAGAAAATCTACTGCCTGACCCCACAGTCATTGAGCAGCATTAAGAACAGTGTGGAGCCTCAGATGTACCTGGTCCCTTTACCAGGCTGTGGGATTCAGTCCCTAAGCAGATTTGAGAGTACGACTCAGGGTCAATTCACTGCATCCCACTTAGAGAAAAACTATACAAATGTTTGATTTTTATACTGAGATATAATTCACATTTCATAGATTTGCCCCCTTTTGAGGTGTAGGATTCAGTAGTTTTTAGTATATTAATTTTTTCAATCATCTCTAATTTCAGTACTCTTTTCAACATCCTGAAAAGAAGCTTTATTTAAAAAAAAATGTGGTACCAGGGATTGAACCAAGGGGCACTTAACCACTGAGACACACACCCAGCCCCCTTTTACTTTTTGAGATGGAGCATTGCTCAGGGCCTCACTAAATTGCCGAGCCTGACTTTGAACTTGAGATCCTCCTGCCTCAGCCTCCTGAGTTTCTGGGACTACAAGTGTGTGCCACCACACCCTGGCCCTGAAAAGAAACTTTGTTTTCATTATCTGTCAGCATTCTCTCCACCTGTCCGGGCCTCCACAGCCTCTAATCTAACTTCTGTCTCTACTGATCTTCCTTTTCTGGACATTTCATGTAAATAGACTGACTACACAATCTACTGCTTTTGGAGTCTGACTTCCTTCGGTAAGTCAAATGTAACCAAGGTCCATCCATGTTGTAGCCTGTGTCAGTACTCCATGACCTTTTTATGGATAATAATATCCACTGGGTTATTTTTTCCATTTATGAGTTTGTGGACAAATGGGTTCTTTCCACTTGTTGGCTGTTATAAAAGGGGCCGCCATGAACACTTGCGTACACATGAATGTATGATTTTTTAGTTCTCCCAGGTGTATGAATCACCGGGCCATAGAGTAACTTTTTTAACTCTTAGAGGAATTGCCAAACTATATTCTTCCTTATATCTACAAAAATATTGTAAGAAGGTTCTAATTTCCCCACATCATTGGCAATATTTTTTAAATGATGGCCACACTAGTGTTAACCTTATCAATGGTTCTTTGCCCTGGATAATTCCCTTTTGCAGCTCTCATGATTCTGCCTTCATGAATTTTCATGATTCTTTGTTTTATTGATTTATTGTGATGAGTTAATGCAATCTGGAGCTGATTGAACCGCTTACATTTTGATTAACTTCTTTGTAATGGGGGTCGTTTGGGGCTCTTGCTGCTTCGCCTCTTCTTTCCACCCCTTCTCTCATCTCCCACTGGGACTGCAGTCTCATGCTGCAAAGCTGGGGAGTGTCTCACTGAGCTCTCTGAGGCTCAGTTCATTCATTTTTACTTGCTGTGCATCAGACTGTGTCCTCTCCATTGTGTATTCAAGTTCGCTGACTCTCTTCCGCTGCTCACGGGCTCCCGTCCACTGACGGTTGAACACCGTCCAGTGCCCAAGCCCCAACCCTCAGTTATCAGTGAGTGTGTCTTTATTTGGAAAAGGGTCTTTATAAATGTGATCAGTCAAGATGCACCCACCCTGTATCAGGAAGGGCACGAATCCAATCACGGCTGTCCTCCTAAGATCTCGATGAACTGTACACATGGACATCGAGGGAGGAGGACCCTGGCATGACAGAGACAGGGGTCAGGGTGGGGGTGCCAAATACAAGGAAATCCAGGGATTTCCAGCAGCCACCAGAAGCTGAGGCAAAGGAGCACAATTCCCTTGAGTTTTCAAATCCCACCTGGTCCACCTGAGCCCTGACTTGGAACTCCTGCCCTTCAGAACTGTCAAATTAGCTTTCCGCTGTTTTAAGCCACCCAGATTGCAGTGATCTGTGGTGGCTACCCGAGGAAACTAGACCAGGTCCCTCTGTTGAGGTTTACAGGTGTTGCTTCATTTTTCAACTTCAGGAATTCATCCGGCTCTCTTTTATATCTCTATTGTTATTTTCCATTTCTTGGAACATCATCCTTATACTTTTAGACCTTTAGTTACTTTTAGTTCCTGGAAGTTGTCTTTGCACTTCGTTAAGTGCAGTATTCGGACGTCCTCGGGGACAGTGTCTATTGGTTGCTTATTTTCTTATGTGTCAGCCCGTGTGGGGAGAATTCAAGAGCACCCCCAGATCCCGATCGTCTAGAGGGATCCACGGGGCTCAGCACATCCTCACAGACATGCTGTGTTTATTACAGTGAAAGCTCATTAAGTGAAATAAATAAAGGGAAAAAAAATAGGGGCAAAGTTCAGAGGAAACAAGGTACAAGTGTCCAGGAATCCTGGACCCTGCCCAGGAGAGTCACACACACCAGAGTCCTCCAGCCATGAGTTGTGACCACGTGTGTAAAGTGTTGTCCGCCAGAGAGCTGCCCTGGAGTCTCAGTGTCCACAACTTCTCAGGAGGACTGGATATTTGGTGCCCTTTACTAGCACATGCCTGAACTCCAGTATGCAGGAGGAAAAAGCCATGTGACCAACTGACTCGGAACTCGGAACCTCCCGAGCCAACTGCCCACATGACAGTTGCAGAGTCCTCTTGGCCCTAACTGACCAAACCCAGGGGCGAGCAGTCCAGACTGGGAGCTGCTGGGGAGGCGGCCTGCTGGGCTGGCGCCTCGTGGGTTCTGTCAAGGTCTCCAGGTCCCCGGGTCTTACTGACAGGACCTGTCCCCTGGCTGCGGCCTGTGTGCACATTCCTGCCGGCGACCTTCCTCGCCAGAGCTCAGTCCCCGCTGCGCAGACAGCAGCCGCTGCTGGGTTCCCTGCAGCAGTCGAGGGACAGGGTCTGCTGCTCCCGGGTCTGGCCAGATGCCCATTTCACTGCTGCAGAGCCTCTGCGGGTCACCGGCAGTGGGTCTCCCTGCCTGCAGGTCCCTCGTGTGGCGGACTCTGTGCTTGTACCCGTTTTATGATCTTCTCGTTCCCTTGAACCACAGTCCTGGAAAGTACATTCAGAACGGCCGCTGTGGACGCGCTGGTGGCAGAAGGCCATGGGAAAGTGTCCATTTTTCCCAGGTTCCACTTCTGCTCTCTGGCTCCCAGCTGTTTGGGGTGGGGGCAGCTGAATCAAAGGCAAGGGACGAGGGACCCTGGGGTGCGGTGCAGCCTTCCTGTGCCCCCTGGGCTGAGGCGGGCACAGCTCTATCAAGAGGTGGCAATGCGGTGGCCAGAGCCCCCACTGGTGCCAGTGGTTGAACTCGGAAGCTAGAGAACCCGGGAAGGGGCTTCCCCCTCACCCCCTGTCCTCGGAGGTCCCTGCTCTGTTCTGTGGCGACTTCCACCCGGCCTGCCTACTAGCATCAAAGCCGAGTAGAGAACAGTTCAGACAAACCCGAAGAAAAATGACTGGTGCTTTGCAAGCGCGGGGACTCCGTGAGCTGCAGGCTCGGCCGGGGCGCGCTGGCCGCCTCCAGGGAGACGCCTGGGTGGCTGCAAGTCACGGGAGAGGGGAGGCTCCTCTCCAGCCTTCACCCCCAGGCTGCCGAGGGGCTGCCGTGCCACCTTCCGCTGTGACCCCCCACCAGCTGTGGGTGGCAGAGCAGGGGCTCTGCCCTGCAGCTCCCAGTCAGCGAAGTGCCTTGCCCAGAGTCACACACTGAGGGGTGATGGACCCGTGAGGGGAAATGGGGACAGAAATCCCCGAACCCGGGTGGGTCGTGGTCTAGCTCACGCTCTGGACTCCCGGGCCGGGGGCTTCCCTCAGCCCGTGTCCCGATCTTCCTCACCCCGAGGTGGCTGCGGGGGTGCCGGTGGGAGGCACCGAGCCAAGAGAAGGCGGGTGCCTGGCTCCAGGTCTCCATCCATCCCTGACCACGAGTCGTGTCATTTTCCTGAGAGGAAGCCCCTCGTCCCCTCCTCACACACCCACTGCCCCTGGTGGCTCAGGACCCAGCCTGCCTTCCCGTTCGCGGTGCCACCTCCGCGAGCCAGCCTGGTCTTCAGCAGGCCAGTCCTGGATGAGCAGTCAGCAGGGCCACAGTGGCCCGCAGGCTGGGCTCCAGCGGTCTAGGGACGAATCCAGCCTGGGCCCGTGTCTGCAGACTCCTGATCTGAGCAACTGACTGAGCAGGAGGACTAAGGACCTGCTGAGAAGGGGAAGGGTCTGCTCGCCCACCTGCCCACCCTGCCCAGACCCTGCAGGGCCAGGCAGAACCCCCCTCCTCTGGAGGGAGCCCTCCACGGCCACTGCCTGTGTCCACACCCCACGGCCGTCCCTGAGGAGCGTCCAGTCTCTGCTACCCTGTCACCCAACGTCCAGCCCACGGACCCAATGGCACTGTCCCTCCTCCCCCCTCCACCAGCAGCACCCGAACAGCAGGGTCGCGTCCTCACCAAGCGCATGGGCCTCCTGCCCTGGGATCCTAGCTCCTTTTCTCTCTGACGCTCTTCTTTTAGGCAGTGATGGCTTCAGACCCGCACAGACGCCTTCGGGGGCGCTTGGTCTGTAATTCCCCTTTCCTGGGGGGTCTGGCCGGGCGGCGGGGATTCTCCTACTGGTGGGGAACGGTGTGGCCGCGTGGCCTCCACATCTGTGCTCCGGAGGAGCGGGCAGGAGGTGGGCCTGATGCTGCTTAATTATCTGACAGAATTCAGAGGAAGCTTCCTGGGCTCGAAATTTGCTT